>NC_081281.1:730485-993190 GCF_030490865.1 Poecile atricapillus | reverse complement strand
TGCCCGGTTCCAGCGGGACCCTCCCGGTACCGGGGAAGCAGGAGAACCGGGCCCGGTTCCAGCGGGACCCTCCCGGTACCGGGGAACCAGGAGAACCGGGCCCGGTTCCAGCGGGACCCTCCCGGTACCGGAGCGGGGGAACCAGGAGGACCAGGACGGGGGAGAACCGGGCCCGGTTCCAGCGGGACCCCCCGGTACCGGAGTCCAGGAGAACCGGGCCCGGTTCCATTGGGACACCCCCGGTACCGGGGCGGGGGGGTTCAGGAGAACCGGGCCCGGTTCCAGCGGGACCCCCCGGTACCGGAGCGGGGGGGTTCAGGAGAACCGGGCCCGGATCCAGCGGGACACCCCGGTACCGGAGCGGGGGAACCAGGAGAACCGGGTCCGGTTCCAGCGGGATCCCCCGGTACCGGAGCAGGGGAACCAGGAGGACCAGGACGGGGGAGAACCGGGCCCGGTTCCATCGGGACCCCCCCGGTACCGGAGCGGGGGAGTCCAGGAGGACCAGGACGGGGGAGAACCGGGCCCGGTTCCAGCGGGACCCCCGGTACCGGATCGGGAGGAATCCACCAGAACCCGCGCCAGGATTTGGGAGAAGCGGGCCCGGGATTGAGGAGAAGCGGCCCGCGATTCCACCCGAACCCCCCCGGTACCGGAACGGCGGCTCCGCCATCCCCGAGCGCGGGCCCGGCGGCACCGCCAGAACCCCCCGGGACCCCGGTCCCGGCCGGAACCGCTCTCAGCCCTCCGGGACCGGGCGGGACCGGCGGCGAGCGGGGCTGGAGCGCTGCCCGAGGAGTTGGGAACGGCTCCGGGGCGGCCCCGCGCTGCCTCCGCCCGGTCCCCGGTGCCCGGTGCCCGGTGCTCAATGCCCGGTACCCGGTGCTCCGTGTCCGGTACCCGGTTCCCGGTGCTCAATGCCCAGTGCCCGGTGTCCGGTGCCCGGTGTCCGGTACCCGGTGCTCAATGCCCGGTACCCGGTACCCGGTACCCGGTGTCCGGTACCCGGTTCCCGGAGCCCGGTGTCCAACCCCCGGTACCGAATCTCCGGTACTCAATCGCCGGTGCTCAACCCCCGGTACCGAATTGCCAGTCCCGAATCTCCGGTACCCAACCCCCGGTACCGAATTGCCAGTCCCGAATCTCCGGTACCCAACCCCCGGTACCGAATTGCCAGTCCCGAATTCCCGGTGCTCAACCCCCGGTACCGAATCCGGTACCGAATCCCGGTACCCAATCCCCCGTACCGAATCCCGGTGCCCAATCCCCGGTACCGAAGCCCTGTGCCCACCTCCCGGTACCGAACCACCGGTACCGAATCTCCGGTGCCCAACCCCCGGTACCGAACCCCCGGTACCGAATCCCTGTGCCCACCCCCCTGGTACCGAACCTCCGGTACTGAATCTCCGGTACCGAATCCTGGTACCGAATCCCCGGTACCGAACCCACGGTACCGAATCCTGGTACCGAATCCCGGACCGAACCCACGGTACCGAACCCCCGGTACCGAATCCCGGTTGCCAAACCTCCAGTACCGAACCGCCGTTCCCGAACCCCCGGTACCGAACCCCCGTTCCCGAACCCCGGTGCCCATCCCCCCGGTACCGAACCCCCGGTACCGAACCCCCGGTACAGAATCCCGGTGCCCACCCCCAGTACCGAACCCCCGTTCCCGAACCGCCGGTACCGAACCTCCAGTACCGAACCGCCGGTACCGAACCCCCGGTACCGAACCTCCATTACCGAACCCCGGACCGAACCCCCGGTACCGAACTCACGGTACGGAACCCCCGCGCCCACCCCCAGTACCGAACCCCCGGTGCCGAACCCTCGGTACCGAACCCCCGTTCCCGAACCGCCGTTCCCGAACCGCCGGTACCGAACCTTGCCCGCGGGTCCCGGCGAGAGTCAGCAGGCACAGGAGGAGGATCCGCATCTCCCGTCCCGTGGCGGCGGCCGCGCTCCGGGGCCGGGCCCGCCGGGGGTCCCGGAGGGGGGGGGGAGGGTTCGGTCCGGTTCGGTTCGGGGGATGCGATCGCCGCCCCTCTGGGCCCCGCGCCGCCCCCGGTACCGGCAGCGCTGGTTCGGAGCCTGGCCCGGCCGGGCCAGGGCCGGGCAGGGGCCGGGAAGGGCCACGGAGCTCCGGCGGCTCCGGTCGCAACGAGCCCGAGCGGCGGGGGCGGGGCGGGAGGGAGGGAGGAGGGAGGGGGAGAGGGAGGGGAGAGGGGAGGAGGGAGGGAATGGAAGGAGGGAAGGAATGGAAAGAGGGAGGGAAGGGACGGAATGGAGGGAATGGAAGGGAGGGAGGGAGGGAGGGAGGGAGGGAGGGAGGGAGGGAGGAAGGGAGGGGGAGAGGGGAGGGAGGGAATGGAGGGAGGGAGGGAAGGGAGGGAATGCAAAGAGGGAGGGAGGGAGGGAGGGAGGGAATGGAAGGGAGGGAGGGAGGGAGGGAGGGAGGGAGGGAGGGAGGGAGGGAGGGAGGGAAGGAGGGAAGGAGGGAAGGAGGGAAGGAGGGAGGGAAGGAGGGAAGGAGGGAAGGAGGAAGGAGGGAAGGGACGGAATGGAAGGAGGGAAGGGAGGGAAGGGAAAGAGGGAGGGAATGGAAGGAGGGAGGGAAGGAGGGAAGAAGGGAGGGAGGGAAGGGAAGGGAGGGAATGGAAGGAGGGAGGGGATTTGGGGAGGTGCGCGCGTGTCGCGCGTGGGGCTGCGCTGGGGAGCGTGGGGAGGGGGCGTGCGAGGGGAATTTGGGGTGTCCTTCGGGATTTGGGGTGTCTCTGCGGGGTTGGGGTGTCCCTGTCGGATTTGGGGTGTCCCTGTGGGGTTTGGGGTGTCTCTGCGGGGTTTTGGGTGTCCCTGTGGGATTTGGGGTGTCTCTGTGGTGTTTGGGTTGTTCCTGCGGGGTTTTGGGTGTCCCTGTGGTGTTTGGGGTGTCCCTGTGGGGTTTTGGGTGTTCCTGTGGGATTTGGGGTGTCTCTGTGGGGTTTTGGGTGTCCCTGTGGGGTTTGAGGTGTTCCTGTGGTGTTTGGGGTGTCCCTGTGGGGTTTTGGGTGTCCCTGTGGGATTTGGGGTGTCTCTGTGGGGTTTGAGGTGTCCCTGTGGGGTTTTGGGTGTTCCTGTGAGATTGGGGTGTCCCTGTCGGATTTGGGGTGTCCCTGTGGTGTTTGGGGTGTCTCTGCGGGGTTTAGGGTGTCCCTGTCGGATTTGGGGTGTCCCTGTGGGGTTTGGGGTGTCCCTGCGGGGTTTTGGGTGCTCCTGTGGGGTTTGGGGTGTTCCTGTGAGATTTGGGGTGTCCCTGTCGGATTTGGGGTGTCCCTGCGGGGTTTTGGGTGTTCCTGCGGGGTCTGAACCGTAACAAAACGGGGTGAAAAGAGCGGATTTTCACGGGCACGAATCCCTGGGGGAACCGGGCTGGGGCGACATTCCCGGATTCTCTCCCGAATCACCCAAACCCTCCGGAGGGTCCCTGGAGCGGGAGGGGCCCCTCGGAGCTGCCCCCGCTCCCAGGAATTCCAGGAGGAGGAGGAGGAGGAGGAGGAGGAGGAGGAGGAGGGAAACGAGAGCTCAGGGAGGAGCCGGGAATTTGCTGAATTTGCGGGATTGGGAAAAGCCGGGATTGGGAAAATCCGCTGGCTCAGGAGCCGGGGATGGGGCTGGGGGGGGGCTGGGGGACCCCAAAATCTGGGAAGAGCGGGAGGGGAAGGCGCCACGGCCTGGAGAGCTCAGCTCCAGCTGTTATCCCGGAATTTGGATCATTTTCGTGGAGTTTGGATCATTATCCCGGAGTTTGGATCATTATCCCGGAATTCAGATCATTATCCCGGAGTTGGGATCATTATCCCAGAATTCAGATCATTATCCCAGAGTCTGGATCATTATCCCGGAGTTTGGGATCATTATCCCGGAGTTGGGATCATTATCCCGGAATTTGGATCATTATCCCAGAATTCAGATCATTATCCTGGAGTTTGGATCATTATCCCAGAATTCAGGTCATTATCCTGGAGTTTGGATCATTATCCCGGAATTTGGATCATTATCCCAGAATTCAGGTCATTATCCCGGAGTTTGGGTCTTTATCCCGGAGTTTGGATCATTATCCCAGAGTCTGGATCATTATCCCGGAGTTTGGGATCATTATCCCGGAGTTTGGATCATTATCCCAGAATCTGGATCATTATCCCGGGGTTTGGATCATTATCCCAGAGTCTGGATCATTATCCCGGAGTTTGGGATCATTATCCCGGAGTTTGGATCATTATCCTGGAGTTTGGATCATTATCCCGGAGTTGGGATCATTATCCCGGAGTTTGGATCATTATCCCGGAGTTTGGATCATTATCCCAGAATCTGGATCATTATCCCGGAGTTGGGATCATTATCCCGGAGTTGGGATCATTATCCCGGGGTTTGGATCATTATCCCAGTGCTGGATCCCAAGTCCCAACATTGGATCCATCATCCCATCATTGGATGGATCCCAAATCCCGACATCGGATCCCAAATCCCGACCTCAGATCCCAAATCCCAACATTGGATCCATAACCCCAACACTGGATCCCAGATCCCAACCTCAGATCCCAAATCCCAACTCCGGGAAGCGTCGAGCGCGTCCCTGTGCTGACCCCAGACCACGAGGCCCCAGCCCCTCCCCAATCCCAAAATCCCGGCTCCAATCCCAAATTCCCGGTTCCAATCCCAATATCTCGGTTCCAATCCCAAATTCCCGGTTCCAATCCCAGAATCCCGGTTCCAATCCCAAAATCCCAGTTCCAATGTGAAAATCCCAGTTCCAATCCCAAAATCCCAGTTCCAATCCCAAATTCCCAGTTCCAATCCCAAATTCCCGGTTCCAATCCCAAATTCCCGGTTCCAATCCCAAAATCCCGGTTCCAATCCCAAAAATCCCGGTTCCAATCCCGGGCAGCTCGGGAATTCCGGGGTTGGTGTCCGGAATTCCGGGGTTGGCAGCGGCGGCCGCTTTTCTCCCGCCCGGAGCGGGGATCTCCGCTGGGCCGTGAAATCCCAATCTGTGCCGGGAATTATCGGGAAATTCATCCGGAGCCTCGCGGCTGCCGGCACCGACCGGAGCCGGCCTCATTTCCTCATTCCCGGCCTAAATCCGGCTGCTCTGTGGCCTCGGAATCCCCCGACCCCGGAATCTTGGAATCCTGGGAACCCCAGAATTCCAGAATCCAAAGATCTCAGAACCCCAGAATCCCAGAATTCCAGAGACCCAGAATTCCAGAATCCAACAAACCCAGAATCCCAGAATTCCGGAATCCAAAGATCTCAGAACCCCAAAATCCCAGAATTCCAGAATCCAACAAACCCAGAATCCCAGAATTCCAGAATCCAAAAATCCTGGAATTCCAGAATCCAAAGATCTCAGAACCCCAAAATCCCAGAATTCCAGGACCCCAGAATTCCAGAATCCAAAAACCCCAGAATCCAAAGATTCTGGAATTCCAGAATCCAAAGTTCCCAGAATTCCAGGACCCCAAAATTCCAGAATCCAAAGTTCCCAGAACTCCAAAATCCCAGAATTCCAGGACCCCAAAATTCCAGAATCCAAAGCTCCCGGAACCCCCAAATCCCAGAATTCCAGAACTCCAGAATTCCAGAATCCCAGGATTTCTGAGCCTGGAAAACCCCTCCACATTCCAAGCCGTGCCCGGCTCACCCAGGAATTCCAGGAATTCCTCGGCCACCTCCAATCCCTCCCTGGGGAAGGAGATTCCTCCCGGAATTCCTCACTCAGCAGAGAAAATTCGGGAATTTTGGCCCCCAAAAAAAATTCGGGAGAGGGGACAAAACCCCCGGGAGCAGCTCCGGGGGCGGGAATCCGGCTCGGGAATCATTCCAAGGCTTTTCCAAGGATGTTGTTTCTTTTTCCAGGGGTGTTGTTTTCCCTTTGGAATGTTCATTCCAGCCCCTCCTGGCGCTAATTCCCGAAATCTCCTTGTTTTTGTCTGGGATTTGTCAGAGGTGACATCTGGCGCCCGGGATTTCAGCCTCCTCAGAGCCCCGGGAATAATTAATTGGGAGGGGGTTAATTAATGAATTGGAGGTGGTGAATTAAGGGGGATTAATTAATCCCTGGATTGATAATTAATTATTAACCTGAATGTTGCTGGTGGGTGGAGGGAGCCATCCCAGCCTGGGAAAAATCGGGATTTTCCCATTTTATCCGATGGATCCCTGGGTTTGCTCTTTTCCCGTTTGATCCCGATCCTTTTCCTGTCTGATCCCGAATCTTTTCTTGTCTGATCCTGAATCTTTTCCCGTCTGATCCCGAATCTTTTCCCATCTTATCCCGATCCTTTTCCCGTTTGATCCCGAATCTTTTCCTGTCTGATCCTGAATCTTTTCTTGTCTGATCCCGAATCTTTTTCCATCTTATCCCGATCCTTTTCCTGTCTGATCCCGATCCTTTTCCTGTCTGATCCCGAATCTTTTCCCATTTTATCCCGATCCTTTTCCCATCTTATCCCGATCTTTTTCCCATCTTATTCCTGACCTTTTTCCTATCTTATCCCGATCCTTTTCCTGTCTGATCCCGAATCTTTTCCCATCTCATCCCGATCCTTTTCCCATCTCATCCCAATCTTTTTCCTGTCTGATCCCGACCCTTTTCCTGTCTGATCCTGAATCTTTTCCTGTCTGATCCCGAATCTTTTCCCATTTTATCCCGATCCTTTCCTGTCTGATCCCGATCTTTTTCCTGTCTGATCCCGAATCTTTTCCCATTTTATCCCGATCCTTTTCCCATCTCATCCCAATCTTTTTCCTGTCTGATCCCGATCCTTTTCCTGTTTGATCCTGAATCTTTTCCTGTCTGATCCCGAATCTTTTCCCATCTTATCCCGATCCTTTTCCCATCTCATCCCAATCTTTTTCCTGTCTCATCCTGACCCTTTTTCCTGTCTGATCCAGACCCTTTTTCCCATTTTATCCCGACCCTTTTCCCATCCAGGCCCTTTTCCCATCTCATCCCGATCCTTTTCCTGTCTGATCCCGAATCTTTTCCCATCTTATCCCGATCCTTTTCCCATCTTATCCCGATCCTTTTCCTGTCTGATCCCGACCCTTTTCCTGTCTGATCCCGAATCTTTTCCCATTTTATCCCGATCCTTTTCCCATCTTATCCCGATCCTTTCCTGTCTGATCCCGATCCTTTTCCTGTCTGATCCCGATCCTTTCCTGTCTGATCCCGATCCTTTTCCCATCTTATCCCGATCTTTTTCCTGTCTGATCCCGACCCTTTTTCCCGTCTCATCCCGACCTTTTTCTCATCCCATCCCGACCCTTTTCCTGTCTTATCCTTGCCTTTCTCCCATCTCATCCTGACCCTTTTTCCCATTTTATCCCGACCCTTTTCCCATCCCGACCCTTTTCCCATCCCGACCCTTTTCCCATCCAGGCCCTTTTCCCATCTTATCCTGATCTTTTTCCCATCTCATCCCGATCCTTTTCCTGTCTTATCCCGATCCTTTTCCTGTCTGATCCTGATCTTTTTTCCCATTTCATCCCGGCCTTTCTCCCATCTCATCCCGATCCTTTCCCATCCCGACCCTTTTCCCGTTTTATCCCAACCCTTTTCCCGTCTGATTCCGCCCTTTCCCTGCTCCAGGATTTCATTTGGGGCTGGGGGAGCCTCGGGGACCCCGGGGCGCTTCCCGGTTCCTCCTTTCCCGCGGGGATTTGGGATCCCGGGATGGGGTTGGGGGATCCCGGGGGGATTTGGGATCCCGGGATGGGGTTTGGGATCCCGGGATGGGGTTTGGGGATCCCGGGATGGGGTTCAGGGATCCTGGGATGGGGTTGGGGGATCCCGGGGGGATTTGGGGGATCCCGGGATTGGGTTTGGGGATCCTGGGATGGGGTTCAGGGATCCCGGGATGGGGTTCAGGGATCCCGGGATGGGGTTTGGGGGATCCCGGGATGGGGTTGGGGGATCCCGGGGGGATTTGGGATCCCGGGATGGGGTTGGGGGATCCCGGGATGGGGTTGGGGGATCCCGGGGGGATTTGGGGGATCCCGGGATGGGGTTTGGGGATCCCGGGATGGGGTTTGGGGATCCCGGGATGGGGTTGGGGGATCCCGGGGGGATTTGGGATCCCGGGATGGGGTTGGGGGATCCCGGGATGGGGTTGGGGGATCCCGGGATGGGGTTTGGGGATCCCGGGATGGGGTTGGGGGATCCCGGGATGGGGTTGGGGGATCCCGGGATGGGGTTCGGGGGTCCCGGGATGGGGTTGGGGGATCCCGGGGGGATTTGGGATCCCGGGATGGGGTTTGGGGATCCCGGGATGGGGTTCAGGGGATCCCGGGATGGGATTTGGGGGATCCCGGGGGATTTGGGGGATCCCGGGATGGGTTTGGGGGATCCCGGGATGATGTTGGGGATCCCGGGATGGGGTTGGGGGATCCCGGGATGGGGTTTGGGGATCCCGGGATGGGGTTGGGGGATCCCGGGGGGATTTGGGATCCCGGGATGGGGTTGGGGGATCCCGGGATGGGGTTGGGGGATCCCGGGATGGGGTTTGGGGATCCCGGGATGGGGTTGGGGGATCCCGGGATGGGGTTGGGGGATCCCAGGATGGGGTTGGGGGATCCCGGGGGGATTTGGGATCCCGGGATGGGGTTTGGGATCCCGGGATGGGGTTGGGGGATCCCGGGGGGATTTGGGATCCCGGGATGGGGTTCAGGGATCCCGGGATGGGGTTGGGGGATCCCGGGATGGAGTTGGGGGATCCCGGGATGGAGTTGGGGGATCCTGGGATGGGGTTGGGGGATCCCGGGATGGGGTTTGGGGGATCCCGGGATGGGGTTGGGGGATCCCGGGGGGATTTGGGATCCCGGGATGGGGTTGGGGGATCCCGGGGGGATTTGGGGGATCCCGGGATGGGGTTTGGGGATCCCGGGATGGGGTTCGGGGGTCCCGGGATGGGGTTGGGGGATCCCGGGGGGATTTGGGATCCCGGGATGGGGTTTGGGGATCCCGGGATGGGGTTGGGGGATCCCGGGATGGGGTTGGGGGATCCCGGGATGGGGTTGGGGGATCCCGGGATGGGGTTGGGGGATCCTGGGATGGGGTTTGGGGATCCCGGGATGGGGTTTGGGGGATCCCGGGATGGGGTTGGGGGATCCCGGGGGGATTTGGGGGATCCCGGGATGAGGTTGGGGGATCCCGGGATGGGTTTCGGGGACCCCCCCGGCCGCTCGCGGTCTCCTGCTGCCACCTCCCGGTCTCTCGCTCTGAATTCCTTGGATTTTCCCTCCCTGGCGGCTCGGGAATGCGGGATGGGGGAGATGAGAGGGGAAAATCCCATAAAAATCGCCCGTCAGGGAAGTCGGGGAGGTTTTGGGGTGGGAACGGGAATTTTTGGGGCTGGAATGAGGAGGATTTTGGGGTGGGAATGAGAACTTTTGGGGCTGGAACGAGGGGGAACTTCGGGAGCTGGAACGGGAATTTTTGGGGCTGGAATGAGGGGGATTTGGGGTTGGAACTGGAATTTTTGAGGCTGGAACGAGGAGAATTTTGGGGGCTGGAACAGGAATTTTGTTGCTGGAGCAAGGGAGATTTTGGGGCTGGAACGGGAATTTTGGGGCTGGAACGGGAATTCTGGGTCTGGAACGGGAATTTTGGGTCTGGAACGGGAATTTCGGTGCCAGAAAATCCATTTTTGGTGCTCGGCTATCCCCAAAAATCCCCATCCTTCTGCTGGGATCTCCGAGCTGAGAACCCCAGACCCCGCCAGCCACAAAAACGAAAACAAAACCCCCCAAAAAATAAAACCCCACCCCAAATTCACCCCCTCCAAATTCGGGGGGGGCCGAGCAGCGACGCGTCCCTGTCCCCTCCGCAAGAGGGGTGGCCTGGGGGGTGACGCCGACCAGGAGGAGGAGGAGGAGGAGGAGGAGGAGGAAGGAGGGGAGGAAGTCCCCGGCGGGCACTCGCCAGCCCCGAGGGGTCCCCGCACCTTCCGCGGCTGCTGCGGGGGGGTCCCCGAGCGATGTCCCCACCCTGGGGTCCCCCCTCGATGTCCCCATCCGGGGGTCGCCCCTCGATGTCCCCACCCGGGGGTCCCCGAGCGATGTCCCCACCCTGGGGTCCCTCCTCGATGTCCCCACCCGGGGGTCGCCGCTGTCCCTCCTCGATGTCCCCACCCGGGGGTCGCCGCTGTCCCCTGGCTCTGCTGGCCCTGCTGGCCCTCGCCCCCAGCCCAGGTGAGGAGGGGTCGCTCTGGGATGGCCGGGAAGGATTGCGGGAATTCCATGGAAATCCAGGAATTTTTAGGGGTGAAGGAAGGGGTCGAGGGCGGATTTTTTTGGGGGGATTTTCCGCGGTTTTCTCACCTCGTTCTTGCCCCGGGGAAGGTCGAGCCCGGCCGGGCCCTGGCGCGGGGTCGGTTCCCCTTCCCGGGGGTGGAACTGAGCTGAAAGTCGCGACTTCCCTGTCCCGACACTTCCCGAAACCCCACAGCTGTGACCTTTCCCCTCTTTTCCAACCCAAATCCCTCTCCTGAACCGCTTTTCCCAGGATTTTGGGGCAAATTCCCAGGATTTGGTGGTCGAGGGTCTTTTTTTTCCCCTAAAAGCAGCGATTTTGGGAGCGTGGGGAATGGGAACAGCGGGATTCGGGAGAGGGACGGGCTCTGGAGCATCTCCCAAAATATTTCCCGGCCACACCTTGCCTGGTTTTCAGCATCGGGTTTATTTTTTTCCCTGAGAACTCCAGGATTTGCAGAATCCCGGGATTTTTTGAGGTTGGCCGACCCCCACCTGGTCACCCAGAATTCCAGGAATTCCTCGGACACCTCCAGGGATGGGGATCCGACCCTCCCCGAGCCCTCTCCGAGACCTTTTTTCCCTTTTCCAGGAGGAATTTCCCCAAATTTCCCACCCTGAGCCTCCCCTGGCCCAGCTCGAGGCCGTTCCCTCTTGTCCTGTCCCCGTTCCCTGAGCTCAGATCCCAAATCCCCTCTGGAAAATCCCAAAATTCCCCCTGGATCCCCCTTTTGTCCAGACTAAACCCCCCCCCAACACCTCCCAGGCAGCAGGAAAATAAAATTCCCGCATCCTGCAGGGAATTTTGGGTGGGAAAAGCCAAATAATCCCCGCTCCCGCTCCTCCAGGGAAGGATTTCCCACTTTTCCCTGCTCCAGCCTCTGGAATTCCCTAATTTCCCGAGCCTCGGGGGTGCCCCCACACCAAGACAAACCTCGGGAGCCGCAGCCCGTGGAAATTTTGGAGTTCCCAGAGCGAAGCCGGCTGCTCTGGATGTGCCCCAGGGAGGAATTTCCTGCTGGAAAACCCCCCCGGGATGGGTGGGATTTGGGATTTTGGGGGGATGGAGCTGTTGAGGGGCCCCCCGGAGCTGCCCTGACCACACGGAGCCGCAGGAAGCGGCCTCGGCCCTCCGGATGTTCCGTGGGTTTTTATTTTGGGGGCCTTCGACATCCGGGGGCCGCTCCCCAGAAGAGAAACTCGGGGTTGAGAGAGAGAAAAAAAGGGGGCAGGGGATGAAATTCCATGGGATGGGGAGATGGAGGGGTCTGGGATGGAGGGGAACCCCTGGAATTGGTAATGGGGGCTTGGACAGGCGGGGAAAATGGGAAATTTTGGGATGGGGATTGGGAATAGGCACAGAACCAGTCAGGGAAAATGGGAAAGGAGTGGAAATTTTGGGATGGGGATGGAGAACAGGCACAGAACCAGTCTGGGAAAATGGGAAAGGAGTGGAAATTTTGGGATGGGGATGGAGAATAGGCACAGAACCAGTCTGGGAAAATGGGAAAGGAGTGGAAATTTTGGGATGGGGATGGAGAACGGACACAAAACCAGTTTGGGATAATGGGGAGAGGGTGGAATTTTTGGGATGAAGATGGAGAACCAGCCCAGGCTGGTGTGGAGTTTTTGGGATGAGGATGGAGAACCAGCCCAGGCTGGTGTGGGATTTTTGGGATGAGGAAGAACCAGCCCAGGCTGGTGTGGGATTTTTGGGATCGGGAGGAAGACCCAGCCCAGGCTGGTGTGGGATTTTTGGGATGAGAATGGAGACCCAGCCCAGGCTGGTGTGGGATTTTTGGGATGAGGATGAAGATCCAGCCCAGGCTGGTGTGGGATTTTTGGGATGAGGATGAAGAACCAGCCCAGGCTGGTGTGGGATTTTTGGGATGGGGAAGAACCAGCCCAGGCTGGTGTGGGATTTTTGGGATGAGGATGAAGATCCAGCCCAGGCTGGTGTGGGATTTTTGGGATGGGGATGGAGACCCAGCCCAGGCTGGTGTGGGATTTTTGGGATGAGGATGAAGAACCAGCCCAGGCTGGTGTGGGATTTTTGGGATGAGATGGAGACCCAGCCCAGGCTGGTGTGGGATTTTTGGGATGAGATGGAGACCCAGCCCAGGCTGGTGTGGGATTTTTGGGATGAGGATGAAGAACCAGCCCAGGCTGGTGTGGGATTTTTGGGATGGAGATGGAGACCCAGCCCAGGCTGGTGTGGGATTTTTGGGATGAGGAAGAACCAGCCCAGGCTGGTGTGGGATTTTTGGGATGGAGATGGAGACCCAGCCCAGGCTGGTGTGGGATTTTTGGGATGGGGATGGAGACCCAGCCCAGGCTGGTGTGGGATTTTTGGGATGAGGATGGAGAACCAGCCCAGGCTGGTGTGGAGTTTTTGGGATGGGGAAGACCCAGCCCAGGCTGGTGTGGGATTTTTGGGATGGGGATGGAGACCCAGCCCAGGCTGGTGTGGGATTTTTGGGATGAGGAAGAACCAGCCCAGGCTGGTGTGGGATTTTTGGGATGGGGATGAAGACCCAGCCCAGGCTGGTGTGGGATTTTTTGGGATGAGGATGGAGACCCAGCCCAGCCTCAGTGGCCCCAGCAGCTCCCGTGTCCCCTCCGCAGCCTCTCCTGGGCTCAGCCCCCGCCGGGGCTCCCCGGGATCCATCCCAGGATCCCCGGAATGCCGGGATCGAGCGGTGCTGGCCGGGGGATCGCTGTGCCTGGATCCGGACGAGCCCCCACGGGAGTGGACAGAGTTCCACTGGAGGGTGAAGATGGATTTGGGAGGGCAGGAGCGGATCCTGACGGCCAAGAACGGCCAGGTCTCCTATCCCAAGGGATCCTTCCACGGCAGGGTGAAATTCCAGCTGGGAATTCTCTCCCTGTGCGTGTCCCCCGTTCTCAGAGGGGACAGCGGGACCTTCCTGGCCGAGTTCTGGAATTCCTCCGGGATTTTCGTGCGGTGCTTCCGGGTGGCCGTGCTGGGTGAGCGGCGGGTTCCGTCTGTCCCTGTGTCCCTCTGTCCCTGTGTCCGTCTGTCCATCGGTCCATCTGTCCCCGTGTCCTTCTGTCCCCGTGTCCCCGTGTCCCCATGTCCCCGTGTCCCTCTGTCCCTCAGTCCATCCCTGTCCCCGTGTCCATCTGTCCATCCATCCCTGTCCCCGTGTCCATCTGTCCCCGTGTCCATCTGTCCATCTGTCCCTCAGTCCATCCATCCATCCCTGTCCCCATGTCCCTCTGTCCCTCAATCCATCCCTGTCCCTGTGTCCATCTGTCCATCCATCCATCCATCCATCCCTGTCTCTGTGTCCCCGTGTCCATCTGTCCATCTGTCCCTCAGTCCATCCCTGTCCCCGTGTCCCTCTGTCCCTCAGTCCATCCCTGTCCCCGTGTCCATCTGTCCATCTGTCCCCGTGTCCATCTGTCCCCGCAGATCCCATCCATCCTCCTCGGTTGGAATCCCGGATCCTGGCGCGGGGTCTGGGCTGGTGCCTCCTGTCCCCGTGTCCCTCATCTGTCCATCCATCCGTGTCCCCGTGTCCCCGTGTCCATCTGTCCATCTGTCCCCGTGTCCCTCTGTCCATCCATCCCTGTCCCCGTGTCCACCATCCCTGTCCCCGTGTCCATCTGTCCGTCTGTCCCCGTGTCCATCTGTCCATCCATCCCTGTCCCCGTGTCCATCTGTCCATCCATCCCTGTCCCTGTGTCCCCGTGTCCATCTGTCCATCTGTCCCCGCAGATCCCATCCATCCTCGGTTGGAATTCCGGATCCTGGCGCGGGATCCGGGCTGGTGCCTCCTGTCCCTGCTCTGCTCCAGCCCCGGGAACGTCTCCTACAGCTGGGAATGTCCCGGGGAGCCCCCGGAACCCCCGGAATCATCCCAGAAATCCCCGGAATCCCTGGAATCATCCCCGAAATCCCCGGAATCCCCGGAATTATCCCTGAAATCCCCGGAATTATCCCCGGAATCCCCGTCCAGCCTCACCCGGAGGATCCCCGAGGGCACCGAACCCCAAATTTGCCTCTGCAACGTCAGCAACGCCGCGGGCTGGGGCGTGGCCACAGCCCGCCTCACCTGCCCAGGTGAGCTCTTCCATGGAGTTCTGGAATTTTCCATGGGAATTGCGGGGATCCAGGAGGATTCCCGGTTTTACGAGGGGTTCCAGGGGGAAAAAACCGCGGTTTTATGGGAAAAATGGTTTGGGTAGGTGTGAAAAATGTGATTTTTGGTTGGGTTTTTAAGGTGAAAGGGGAATTTTTGGTGGGTGGTCTGTGATAAATCGATATTTATTTGATAATAATTATTATTTATTTATTGTTATTTGTTTTTAAAAATCCGATTGTATAAAATATAAATTATAAATTAAATTATAAATTTTAAATGATAAAATAATATAAAAGGTAAAATACAGAAGATAAAGTGTAAAATAAAAAATATAAAATGCAAAAGATAAAAGATAAAAGATGAAAGATGAAAGATGAAAGATAAAAGATAAAAGATAAAAGATAAAAAGAAGATAAAAAGATAAAATGCAAATTATAAAATATATTTACATATTATATAAATGAAAATATATATTATATAAAAAATATATATTATTTAAATATATCTATTATATCTGATATAAAATATATATTCGTTTGCATAGATAAAAATGTCTATTTATACTTATTATTACTATTATTAATATTTATTTATTATTATTAATTAAACCCTTAATTATTTCTATATAAAACCCAATATTTTTCATCTCTTTAACCCACAATTATCCATTTATTTTATTTACAATTATAAATATAATTGTAATTGATATAATTATATAATAATATATATATAATATATATTATATATATAATATATTATATAATATATTATATAATATATTGTAATATAATATATTATATAATAAAATTTAAATATAAATTTATAATTTATTTTATTTAAGGCAAAAAAAAAAAAAAGCTCAATTTAGAGCTTGGGGGGAAATCCTGGGAATGGTTTCATCCCGGATTCCCAGCCCAATTCCGGGATTCTGGGATTCTTTTCCAGGAATTCCCGGGAATTTCGGGCCCTGGATAGCGGCGGCCGTGGCCGTGGGGCTGATCCTGCTCCTGGTGGGCAGCGTCTGCTGCTGGAAGCGGAGCAAGAATTCCCGGGAAGGTGAGGCGGGAATCCCTGGAATGCCCGAAATCCGGGAATTCTGGTCCTTGGAATGCCCGAAATCCGGGAATTCTGGTCCTTGGAATGCCCAAAATCTGGGAATTCCGGTCCTTGGAATGCCCGAAATCCGGGAATTCCGGTCCTTGGAATGCCCGAAATCCGGGAATTCTGGTCCTTGGAATGCCCGAAATCCGGGAATTCTGGTCCTTGGAATGCCCGAAATCCGGGAATTCCGGTCCTTGGAATGCCCGAAATCCGGGAATTCCGGTCCTTGGAATGCCCAAAATCCGGGAATTCCGGTCCTTGGAATGCCCGAAATCCGGGAATTCTGACCCTTGGAACCACAAAATCTGGGAATTCAGACCCTTGGAACCACAAAATCCGGGAATTCAGACCCTTGGAACCACAAAATCTGGGAATTCAGACCCTTGGAACCCCAAAATCTGGGAATTCTGGTCCTTGGAATGCCCGAAATCTGGGAATTCTGGTCCTTGGAGTGCCCAAAATCCGGGAATTCTGGTCCTTGGAGTGCCCAAAATCCGGGAAATCTGGTCCTTGGAATGCCCAAAATCCGGGAATTCTGGTCCTTGGAATGCCCAAAATCCGGGAATTCTGGTCCTTGGAATGCCCAAAATCCGGGAATTCTGGTCCTTGGAATGCCCAAAATCCGGGAATTCCGTCCCTTGGAACCACAAAATCTGGGAATTCAGACCCTTGGAACCACAAAATCTGGGAATTCTGACCTTTGGAACCCCAGTTTGGGAATTCTGATCCTTGGAACCCCAAAATCTGGGAATTCTGACCTCCAGAACCCCAAAATCTGGGAATTTGGACCCCTGGACCCCCAAAATCTGGGAATTCTGACCCCTGGACCCCCAAAATCTGGGAATTCTGTTCCCAAACTGACCCTTGGAGCCCCAAAATCTGGGAATTCTGACCCTTGGAACCCCAAAATCTGGGTAATTCTGACCTTTGGAACCCCAAAACCTGGGAATTCGGACCCCTGGACCCCCAAAATCTGGGAATTCTGACCCCTGGACCCCCAAAATCTGGGAATTCTGATCTTTGGAACCCCAAAACCTGGGAATTCGGACCCTTGGACCCCCAAAATCTGGGAATTCGGACCCCTGGACCCCCAAAACCTGGGAATTCTGATCTTTGGAACCCCAAAATCTGGGAATTCTGCTCCCGCAGAGCCCCCCGGAGCCCCCCCGGAGCAGCCCCTGACCATCTACGCCGAGGTGGGAGAGAGGAAACCCCCGCAGGACCCCGTGAGTGCCGGGAATTTCCCTTCCCACCCAAAACCTGGGAATTCCAGCCTTGGGAAAAACCCCTCGGAGCTGGGAACGACCCCTGGTCACTCCCTGTCCGGCCACATCCCTCGGACACGAGGAAATTCCTTCCTTGGGAATGTCGGGATTCGATCCTTTTTGGCCATTCCCAGATATTTTATTTTATTTTATTTTATTTTATTTTATTTTATTTTATTTTATTTTATTTTATTTTATTTTATTTTATTTTATTTTATTTTATTCTATTTTATTTTATTTTATTTTATTTTATTCTATTCTATTTTATTTTATTTTATTCTATTTTATTTTATTTTATTTTATTTTATTTTATTTTATTTTATTCTATTCTATTCTATTCTATTTTATTTTATTTTATTTTATTTTATTTTATTTTATTCTATTCGATTCTATTCTATTTTATTTTATTTTATTCTATTCTATTTTATTTTATTTTATTTTATTTTATTTTATTTTATTTTATTTTATTTTATTTTATTTTATTTTATTTTATTTTATTTTATTTTATTTTATTTTATTTTATTTTATTTTATTTTATTTTATTTTTATTTTTCCCTCTTTTTTTTTGTGTTTTCCCAGACCGGGAGCAGCGAGGCCGCCCGGGAAGGAGCCACCGTCTACGCCGTGGTCACTCCCAGGACACTGGTGCGGTCATTCCCGATGGATCCCGGGATTTTTATCCCTTTCCCATCCCAAAATTCCCTCTTTTTTTATTGGCTCATCCCGATTTTTTTCCTTTTCCCTGGCAGGAGCATCCCAGGCACCAGGAAGAATCCGGGAATTTCACCGTTTACTCCACGGTCCAGTTTGGACGGAGGGTGAGGATCACCCGGAGCCACCCCGAGTTTTTGGGATACCAAATCCCCGATTTTTAGGAATATCAAATCCCCAGATTTTTAGGAATATCAAATCCCAAGTTTTTAAGAATACCAAATCCCAAATTTTAGGAATATCAAATCCCCAAATTTTTAGGAATATCGAATTCCCAAGTTTTAAGGATACCAAATCCCAAATTTTTAGGAATATCAAATCCCAAGTTTTTAAGAATACCAAATTCCCAAATTTTAGGAATATCAAATCCCTAATTTTTAGGAATACCAAATTCCCAATTTTTAAGGATACCAAATTCCCTGATTTTTAGGAATACCAAATTCCCAATTTTTAGGAATTCCGAATCCCCAAAGTTTTAGGAATACCAAATTCCCAATTTTTAGGAATATCAAATTCTCGATTTTTAGGGATACCAAATTCCTGACTTTTAGGGATACCAAATCCCAAATTTTTGGGGATATCAAATTCCCAAATTTTAGGAATTCCAAATCCCAAATTTTTAGGGATACCAAATCCCCGACTTTTAGGGATACCAAAATATTCCCAATACCAAAAATTCCCAATTTTTAGGGATACCAAATCCCTGATTTTTAGGGACACCAAATCCCCGATTTTTAGGGATACCAAATCCCCAATTTTTTGGGATACCAAAATATTCCCAATACCAAAAATTCCCAATTTTTAGGGATACCAAATCCCTGATTTTCAGGGATACCAAATTCCCAATTTTTAGGGATACCAAATCCCCAATTTTTAGGGATACCAAATCCCCAATTTTTTGGGATACCAAAATATTCCCAATACCAAAAATTCCCAATTTTTAGGGATACCAAATCCCTGATTTTTAGGGATACCAAATCCCCAATTCTTAGGGATACCAAATCCCCAATTTTTAGGGATACCAAATCCCCAATTTTTAGGGATACCAAATTCCCGATTTTTAGGGATACCAAATCCCCAATTTTTAGGGATACCAAAATATTCCCAATACCAAAAATTCTCAATTTTTAGGAATTCCAAAAATTCCCAATTTTTAGGGATACCAAATCCCTGATTTTTAGGAATAACAAATCCCCAATTCTTAGGGGTACCAAAATATTCCCAATACCAAAAATTCCCAATTTTTAGGATACCAAATCCCTGATTTTTAGGGATACCAAAATATTCCCAATACCAAAAATTCCCAATTTTTAAGGATACCAAATCCCTGATTTTTAGGGATACCAAATCCCTGATTTTTAGGAATACCAAATCCCCAATTTTTAGGGGTACCAAAATATTCCCAATACCAAAAATTCCCAAGTTTTAGGGATACCAAATCCCTGATTTTTTGGGATAACAAATCCCGATTTTTAGGGATACCAAAATATTCCCAATACCAAAAATTCCCAATTTTTAGGGATACCAAATCCCCAATTTTTAGGGATACCAAATCCCCAATTTTTAGGGATACCAAATCCCCAATTTTTAGGGATACCAAATCCCCAAATTTTTGGGATCCCCACTCCGCTTTTCCCAACCGGAATTTCCCTTTTCCCTCCCCTTTTTCCCCCCACAGCCTTCCTCCACCAAGAGGAAGAGGCTGGACCGAGCTTTGGTCTCCACCGCCTACCTGGAGGTAACGGGAAAATCCATCGGGAATTTTTTTTGGGGATCCAAATAAAAAAAAATTCCCATAAAAAAGTCCTAAATCCCACCCCTTTCCTTGCAGGATAATGGGATTTACAGGATCTCGGGTCTCTCCAATCCCGCCGGCCCCAAAACCCCGGAATTCCCGACCCTATGGAATTCTTCTCCCGGAAACTCCGGCGGCCGCCAGATGGAATAGGAAAAATCCAGAAATCCGGGTTTTTTCCCCCAAGATTCAACCTCCGGAGCGAAGATTTGGGGGTGGGAAAGTCTGGGTGGGGATTGGACGGATCGGGAATTCTCTGGGATTTTTTTTTTAGGGTTTGGAAAATTTGGGAATTTTCTTTTTATTTTTCCCTTTTTCTTTTGGTGCGAATACAGATGAATCCACCCCAAAGTTCCCCACTGAAGGAAGAATTTTCCCTAAAATCCCCCTGAAGAGGAAGAGTTTTCCCTGAAATCCTCCCACAAATCCCCAATAAGGGAGGAGAATTTTCCCTAAAATCCACCCCAAATTCCCCCCAAAAATCCCCAAAAAGGGGGAAGATTTTTCCCTAAAATCTCCCCCAAATCCTCCCTGGGGGGAAGAATTTTCCCAAAAATCCCCCTTAGGGGAAAAAATTTTCCTGAAATCCCCCCAAAATCCCCAATAAGGGGGAAGAATTTCCCCTAAAATCCCAAATAAGAGGAAAAATTTCCCCTAAAAGCCCCTCAAGATGAAAAATTTTCCCTAAAACCCCCCTTAAGAGGAAGAATTTTCCCTTAAAACCCCCTTAAGAGGAAGAATTTTCCCCAAATTTCCTCCCCAAAATGAAGAATTTCCCCTAAAATCCCCCCAAAGTGGAAAAATTTCCCCTAAAATCCCCTCAAGAGGAAAAATTTCCCCTAAAATCCCCTCAAGAGGAAAAATTTCCCCTAAAATCCCCCTCAAGAGGAAAAATTTCCCCTAAAATCCCCCCAAAGTGGAAAAATTCCCCTAAAATCCCCCCAAAGTGGAAAAATTTCCCTTAAAATCCCCCCAAAGTGGAAAAATTCCCCTAAAATCCCCCCAAAGTGGAAAAATTTCCCTTAAAATCCCCCTTAAGAGGAAAAATTTTCCCCAAATTCCCTCCCCAAAATGAAGAATTTCCCCTAAAATCCCCCCAAAGTGGAAAAATTTCCCCTAAAATCCCCCTTAAGAGGAAAAATTTCCCCTAAAATCCCCCTCAAGAGGAAAAATTTCCCCTAAAATCCCCCTAAGAGGAAAAATTTCCCCTAAAATCCCCCCAAAGTGGAAAAATTTCCCTTAAAATCCCCCCAAAGTGGAAAAATTTCCCCTAAAATCCCCTCAAGAGGAAAAATTTCCCCTAAAATCCCCCTCAAGACGAAAAATTTCCCCTAAAATCCCCCTCAAGACGAAAAATTTCCCCTTAAATCCCCCTCAAGAGGAAAAATTTTCCCCAAATTCCCTCCCCAAAATGAAGAATTTCCCCTAAAATCCCCCCAAAGAGGAAAAATTTCCCCTAAAATCCCCCCAAAGTGGAAAAATTTCCCCCAAATTCCCCCCCAAAACGAAGAATTTCCCCCCAAACCCCCCCCAAACAACCAAAAATCCCCCCCAAAACCCCTCCCAAACCCCTCCTCCAGCCCCGCCCTCATTAACCCCCAACCCCCCTCATTTGCATAACCCAATTAATGCCCGGAATTAATTAACCCCGGCTGGGTTGAAGTGGGTCAGGGCCCAGCGGGGGTCCCGGGGGTCCCTTTGTCCCCCGGCCGTGGGAAGACGCCGGCGGCCGCTTCAGGACCCCCGGGACAAAAGATCTCCCCTGGCGGGAAGGAATTCCAGCCGGGAATTCGGGATTCGCCTCTCCGGAGGCGGCTGGAGGGGAGAATTCCTGGATTTTTTGGGGATGGAGGGAGAATTCCAGGATTGTTTGGGGTTGGAGGAAGAATTCCCAGTGTTTGGGGTTGGAGAATTCCAGGATTGTTTTGGGTTGGGGGGAGAATTCCAGGATTGTTTGGGGTTGGAGGGAGAATTCCAGGATTGGGGTTGGAGGGAGAATTCCAGGATTGTTTGGGGTTGGACAAAGAATTCCCAGATTATTTGGGGTTGGAGGGAGAATTCCCAGTGTTTGGGGTTGGAGGGAGAATTCCAGGATTGTTTGGGGTTGGAGAATTCCAGGATTGGGGTTGGGGGGGGAGAATTCCTGGACTGGGGTTGGAGAATTCCAGAATTGTTTGGGGTTGGAGGAAGAATTCCCAATGTTTGGGGTTGGAGGGAGAATTCCAGGATTGGGGTTGCACAAAGAATTCCCAGATTATTTGGGGTTGGAGGGAGAATTCCAGGATTGTTTGGGGTTAGAAAGAGAATTCCAGGATTTTTTTGGGTTGGAGGAAGAATTCCCAGTGTTTGGGGTTGGAGGGAGAATTCCAGGATTGGGGAATTCACAAGGATGGACCCTTGTGGTCCATGTCCCATGGGGTGGGATGGCTTTGGGGTCAGTGTCCTGCTGGTCATCGGGGAGGCTTTGGGGTCACTCTGGTGACCTTGTGGTCAGTGTCCCATGGGGTGGGGTGGCTTTGGGATCAGTGTCCTGCTGGTCATCAGGAGAGCTTTGGGGTCACTCTGGTGACCCATTTGTGGGGTCAGTGTCCTGCTGGTCATTGGGGTGGCTTTGGGGTCACTCTGGTGACCCTCGTGGTCAGTGTCCCATGGGGTGGAGTGGCTTTGGGGTCAGTGTCCTGCTGGTCATTGGGGCGGCTTTGGGGTCACTCTGGTGACCCTCGTGGTCAGTGTCCCATGGGGTGGGACACCTTTGGGGTCACTCCCGTGGGGATTTGGGGGATCCACGGGGGTGCCCCCGCCAGGCTGTGACACCCTTGTCACATCATTGTCACATCATTGTCACACGCCCCAAAACCGCGGTTTTCAGCTCAAAAAAGAAACAGGAACCGTTGGCCTTCCCCATCACGTGGTGTCTCCTGCTCGCCTTCCAACCCCCCCAGGCTTTTGGGGGGTTCCAGACTGGATTTTGGGGGTCCTAAACTGGATTTTGGAGGTCCTAAACTGGATTTTTGGGGTTTCCAGCCTGGATTTTTAGGGTCCTAGCCTGGATTTTGGGGGTCCAAGACTGGATTTTGGGGGTTCCAGCCTGGATTTTGGAGGTCCAAGACTGAATTTTGGAGGTCCAAGACTGAATTTTTGGGGTCCAAGACTGAATTTTTGGGGTCCAAGACTGAATTTTTAGGGTCCAAGACTGGATTTTGGGAGTTTTAAACTGGATTTTGGGGGTCCTAAACTGGATTTTGGGGGTCCAAGACTGGATTTTGGGGTTTCCAGCCTGGATTTTGGGGGTCCCACCCACCGAGATGGCGCCGGGGTCGACACCGAGCCTCCTCCTCCTCCTCGTGGCGCGAGGTACGGGGCTGGGGCGGGGGGACGGGGTTTGGGGACATCGGGGTGGCCCCACGGTGTCCCCTGGTGTCACCACGGGGGGTGGGGATGGGCTGAGCCAGGTGGAGCCCCCCAAAAAAATACAGAAAAAATTATAAAATAATGAATTCCTGAGGAATTCAGGGCGGGAAAATTTGAAATCCTCGTCCCCGCCCCTCCAGGGCTGCGGAGTTTTCGTCTTTAATATCGCGGATTCACCTTTAATATCGCTTTTTAATCATTAATTATTGCGTTTTCATTTTTAATATCACATTTTCCACCTTTAATATCGCTCTTTAATCATTAAAATCGTATTTTCCACCTTTAATATCATTCTTTAATCGTTAATATCTCATTTTCACCTTTAATATCACTCTTTAATCATTAATATCGCATTTTCACCTTTAATATTGCTCTTTAATCATTAAAATAGTATTTTCCACCTTTAATATCATTCTTTAATCATTAATATCTCATTTTCACCTTTAATATCGCTCTTTAATCGTTAATATCTCATTTTCACCTTTAATATCGCTCTTTAATCATTAATATCACATTTTCCACCTTTAATATTGCTCTTTAATTGTTAATATCACGGTTTCACCTTTAATATTGCTTTTTAATCGTTAATATCACATTTTTAACCTTTAATATCACATTTTCACCTTTAATATCACATTTTAACCTTTAATATCACATTTTCACCTTTAATATCACATTTTAACCTTTAATATCACATTTTCACCTTTAATATCACATTTTAACCTTTAATATCACATTTTTCACCTTTAATATCACATTTTAACCTTTAATATCACATTTTAATCTTTAATATCACATTTTTCACCTTTAATACCTCGCTCCAAACGCTCCCGGAATTCCGAGCGGGATTTCCCGGAGAAGCGGAGCCACCCAACGACACCACCCCAATGTTGTTTTTTTTTGGGGTGATTTTGGTGTTTTTTGGCAGCCTGGGCGCAGGAAGCCGAACCCCTGGAGGTGACGGGCGCCGTGGGGGCCGTGGCGTTCCTGAGCCCCCAGGGACCCCAAAATCCTTGGGAATATTCCCAAATCCACTGGCGCTGGGAGAACCGGGTGAGAATCGCCGGCTGGAAACGGGGGGAGGGTCCCGAGTACCCCCCGAGCCCCTTCCAGGGGCGTCTGGAGCTCCTGGGCAACCACACCCTCAAACTGGGCCACCTGAGGCACGGGGACGGCGGCGAGTTCCAGCTGTACCGGGAGGATGACGCCGGCAAGGAGAGCGTCCAGGAGTTCCTGCTGAAGGTCTACGGTGAGTTCGGGGACAGGGAGGACTTTGGGATGTCCTGGGGATTGTCCCAGAGATCCTGGGAATTGTCCTGGAGCTCCAGGATGATGTTGAGATGTCCTGGGAATTGTCCCGGAGATCCAGGAGGATGTTGAGATGTCCTGGGGATTGTCCCAGCGATCCAGGAGGACTTTGTGACATCCTGGGAATTGTCCTGGAGCTCCAGAAGGATATTGAGATGTATTGGGAATTGTTCTGGAGCTCCAGGATGATGTTGAGATGTCCTGGGAATTGTCCTGGAGCTCCTGGGAATTGTCCCGGAGCTCCAGGAGGATGTTGAGATGTCCTGGGAATTGTCCCAGAGCTCCGTGAGAACTTTGTGACATCCTGGGAATTGTCCCGGAGCTCCAGAAGGATATTGAGATGTCCTGGGGATTGTCTTGGAGCTCCATGAGGACTTTGTGACATCCTGGGAATTGTCCTGGAGCTCCAGGAGAACTTTCTGATGTCCTGGGAATTGTCCCAGATCTCCATGAGGACTTTGTGACATTCTGGGGGTTGTCCTGGAGCTCCAGGAGGATGTTGAGATGTCCTGGGAATTGTCCCAGAGCTCCTGGGAATTGTCCCAGAGATCCAGGAGGACTTTGTGACATCCTGGGGGTTGTCCTGGAGCTCCAGGATGATGTTGAGATGTCCTGGGGATTGTCCCAGGGATCCAGGAGGATGTTGAGATAGCCTGGGAGTTGTCCCAGAGCTCCTGGGGGCTGTCCCAGGGCTCCTGGGGGTTGTCCCAGATCTCCTGGGGATGGTCCCAGATCTCCTGGGGGTTGTCCCAGAGCTCCTGGGGGTGGTCCCAGAGCTCCTGGGGGTTGTCCCAGATCTCCTGGGGGTGGTCCCAGAGCTCCTGGGGGATGTCCCAGATCTCCAGGGGGTTGTCCCAGAGCTCCAGGGAGTTGTCCCAGATCTCCTGGGGGTGGTCCCAGATCTCCTGGGGGTGGTCCCAGAGCTCCTGGGGGTTGTCCCAGAGCTCCAGGGGGTGGTCCCAGATCTCCTGGGGGTGGTCCCAGATCTCCTGGGGGTTGTCCCAGAGCTCCTGGGGGTTGTCCCAGAGCTCCAGGGGGTGGTCCCAGATCTCCTGGGGGTTGTCCCAGGTCTCCAGGGGGTTGTCCCAGAGCTCCTGGGGGCTGTCCCAGAGCTCCTGGGGGTGGTCCCAGATCTCCTAGGGGTGGTCCCAGATCTCCTGGGGGCTGTCCCAGATCTCCTGGGGGTGGTCCCAGAGCTCCAGGGGGTGGTCCCAGAGCTCCATCAGGACTTTGTGACCTCCTGACCTCTCCCACAGACCTGGTCCCCAAGCCCCAGGTGACGGCCACCACCGCCGGTGACCCCCAGCAGTGCAAGGTCACCCTGAGGTGCTCCGTGGACCTCCAGGGGGTCACCTACGAGTGGATCCCACCCCAGAGGCTCCTGGTGGAGGACGGCCCCGTCCTGAGCGTGTCCTTCAGCCCCGAGGGGGAAACCTTCACCTGCAGGGTCAGCAACGCCGTGTCCACCAACAACGCCTCGCTGACCCTCCGGCAGCCCTGCGGCTGGACAGGTACGGACACGGCCGGACACGGCCGGACAGGTACGGACACGGCCGGACAGGTACGGACATGGCTGGACAGGTATGGACACGGCCGGACACGGCTGGACAGGTACGGACACGGCCGGACACGGCTGGACAGGTACGGACATGGCTGGACACGGCTGGACAGGTACGGACACGGCCGGACAGGTACGGACACGGCCGGACATGGCTGGACAGGTACGGACATGGCTGGACACGGCTGGACAGGTACGGACACGGCCGGACAGGTACGGACACGGCTGGACAGGTAGGGACACGGCTGGACAGGTACGGACACGGCCGGACACGGCTGGACAGGTACGGACACGACCGGACACGGCCGGACATGGCTGGACAGGTACGGACACGGCCGGACACGGCTGGACAGGTACAGACACGGCTGGACAGGTATGGACACGGCTGGACATGGTCAGACATGGCCGGACATGGCTGGACACAGCTGGACACAGCTGGACATGACTGGACATGGCTGGACATGACTGGACATGACTGGACACGGATGGACATGGTCAGACACAGCTGGACATGGCTGGACATGACTGGACATGGCCGGACACAGCTGGACATGGCTGGACACAGCCGGACACGGCCAGACACGGCTGGACATGGCTGGACATGGCTGGACATGACTGGACACAGCTGGACACAGCTGGACACGGCTGGACATGGTCAGACATGGTCGGACATGACTGGACATGACTGGACACGGCTGGACATGGTCAGACATGGTCGGACATGACTGGACGTGACTGGACACGGCTGGACATGGTCAGACATGGTCGGACATGGCTGGACACGGCTCCGGACATGGTCAGACATGGCTGGACACGGCCAGACACGGCTGGACACGGCCAGACACGGCCGGACACGGCCGGACACGGCCGGACATGGTTGGACATGACTGGACATGACTGGACACGGCTCCAGACACAGTCAGACATGGCCGGACACGGCTGGACATGGTCAGACATGGTCAGACACAGCCGGACACGGATGGACACAGCTGGACAAGGCCAGACATGGCCGGACATGGCTGGACACGGTCGGACACAGCTCCGGACACCTCCGGACACGGCTCCAGGGTGTTTTTAGCCCCCGGTGAATTTTTAGCTACAAATAAGGCAAAACCGAGAGCTCGAGAGGCGTTTCCTGCCCTTGGTTTCCTGTTCTGCAGCAAATTCAGATCCCAGTCGGGGGCGGAGGGGAAAAATTCGGCCTCCTCCGGATCTGGGGGTGAGGGGGAAAAATTCAGAGCAAAAACAGGGGAGAAATGACAAAATTCAGCCCAAAAATCAGGGGAGAAATGACAAAATTCAGAGCCAAAAACAGGGGAGAAAGTGATAAAAATTGGTCCCAAAATTAGGGGAAAAAGTGATAAAATTCAAACCCAAAATTAGGGGAAAAAGTGATAAAATTCAAACCCAAAATTAGGGGGAAATAATTATAAAATTCAAACCCAAAATCAGGGGGAAAAGTGACAAAATTTGGCCCAAAAATCAGGGGACAAAGTGACAAAAATCCATCCCAAAATCAGGTGACAAAGTGACAAAAATCGAGCCCTGCCTTTGGAATGTCCCCAGAGTGGCTCTGGAGGGATTTGGGGATTTTCGGAGCAATCCTGGGAATTATTTGGGTTGGGAGAGCTCACGTGGTCATCCGGAATTCCAGGAATTCCTTGGAAGCCTCCAGGGATGGCCAAACCTCCCTGATCCCGTTTTTTTGGGAGGAATTCTCCCAAATTTCCCAACCTGGGACGTCTGGAGGCCGTTCCTTTATCCTGATTTTGGGCTCCACCCCAAAATTTGGCTCCTGTGGGGTTGGAGCCTCCCTGAACCCCCAAAATTGATCCCAGAGGAGCTCAGGAAGTCCCAAAACCCCAAAAATGAACCCATGGGGCGAATCAGAGGGTCCCCAAACCCCAAAATTCCATCTGGGAGAGGTTCTGGAATGATCCCAATTCCCTGGGAGCAGATCCCGATTCCCTGGGAGCAGATCCCAATTCCCTGGGAGCCGATCCTGATTCCCTGGGAGCAGATCCCGATTCCCGGGGTGGATCCCGATTCCCTGGGAGCGGATCCTGATTCCCTGGGAGCCGATCCCGATTCCCTGGGAGCCGATCCCGATTCCCTGGGAGCGGATCCCGATTCCCTGGGAGCCGATCCCGATTCCCGAGGTGGATCCCGATTCCCTGGGAGCCGATCCCGATTCCCTGGGAGCGGATCCCAATTCCTGGGGAGCGGATCCTGATTCCTTGGGAGCGGATCCCGATTCCCAGGGTGGATCCCGATTCCCTGGGAGCGGATCCCGATTCTCTGGGAGCGGATCCCAATTCTCTGGGAGCAGATCCCGATTCCCGGGGTGGATCCCAATTCCCGAGGTGGATCCCGATTCCCTGGGAGCCGATCCCGATTCCCTGGGAGCGGATCCCAATTCCCTGCGAGCAGATCCCAATTCCCTGGGAGCCGATCCCGATTCCCTGGGAGCCGATCCCGATTCCCAGGGTGGATCCCAATTCCCTGGGAGCCGATCCCAATTCCCTGGGAGCGGATCCCGATTCCCAAGGTGGATCCCAATTCCCTGGGAGCCGATCCCGATTCCCTGGGAGCAGATCCCGATTCCCAAGGTGGATCCCGATTCCCGGGGTGGATCCCGATTCCCTGGGAGCCAATCCCAATTCCCTGGGAGCCGATCCCGATTCCCGGGGTGGATCCCAGGGGTGGAAGGATCCCTTTCCCTCTCCGCTCCGGGGAGGGATTTGGGATCATCCCACAGCTCCTGGATCTCCCTCTGCTTCCAGGTGGATCCTCATCCCTCACCTGCACCATGCCCAGCCTGGGAAACCTCCTCCTCCTCCTCCTCTTCCTCCTCCTGGCTTGAGGACACCGGGAAAAGATCCCCAAAAAATCCTCCGGAGTCGCCGGGATCGTTCGATTCCCGGCTAATTCCGAAATCCTCATCCCAAAATCCACGCCCAGACCCCGCTCCGAGCCTTTCCAGGCTTTTCCTGGAATTTTGGGGGACCCTCCTTGGGTTTTTGGGGGGCGGCGCCTTTGGTTTTCCCCGTGAGGGAGGGTTTGGGGTCGGTCTCTGCTTTCCTGAATGTTTGAACATTAAATTAAATCCTGAAAAACACATTTTATTTTCCCCTGGATTTTTCTGTCTTTCCCTGGATTTTCCCTGGATTTTCCCTGAATTTTTCCCAAATTTTCCCCGAATTTTTCCCAAATTTTTCCCAAATTTTCCGTGAATTTTCCCTGAATTTTTCCCAAAATTTTCCTGAATTTTCCTCAAATTTTTCTTGAATTTTTCTTGAATTTTTCCCAAATTTTCCCAAATTTTCCCAAAATTTTCCCAAAATTTTCCCCAAATTTTTCCTGAATTTTCCCCGAATTTTTCCTGAATTTTTTTCTGAATTTTTCCTGAAATTTTCCTGGGATTTTCTGGGTTTTTTCACGGATTTTCCCAGATTTTTCCGGATTTTTCCCTGGGCTGGTGCTTCCCACGGCTCAGGGATCAGGGGAGGGGGGATAAAATAGAAAAATCTCCGAGATGTTCCCAAAATGCCCCCAAACACCCCAAAACCAATTTTTCCACCCTGAAATCCTTCCAAGATTCCCATTCCAGAAGTTTCCAGCAGGAACCGCTGCTGGTTTAATTAATCCTGGATTAATTCATTTATTCATTTAATTCATTAATTTAATTAATGCTGGATTAATTCATCCCGCGCTTCCCCATCCGTATTTTTTTTCCTGGAAAAATCCGATTTTTGGGAAATTACGGTTTTGGGTTTTTTTAATCTCATCAGGTGCTTTCTGAGCAGGAAGGAGGAGCTTCACAGGATGTTCCGGGTGGGTTTTTTTGGGTGGTTTTGGGGTTTTTTTTTCGCAGTTCAAAAATCATTTCCCGGCAGCAAAAACCTGGTGGAAAACTCCCAGCTTGGAAAAGAGCGGGAATGTGAATTTATCCTGGGATTCCCTTGGATTTGGGGTAAAATCCTGGGATTTTTTTCATCCCTGGAGGTGCCCAAGGAAGGAGAAGGTGGGAATCGATCACAGCTTGGATCCTGGAGCTCTTCTCCAGCCTCAGAAATCCTGGAATTCCGGCTCCAAGCCCTGAAAATCGGGAAAATTGGGAATTTGGAGAAAGGAAAAGGCAAAAAAAAAAAAATCCCTTTGGATTTCAAAGCTCCTCCACTAAAACCCATCAAGATTTTCCAGCAGCAGATCCACAAACGGATTTTTCCCTGTCTTTCCACCAGGAAAAACCTTCCCCATCCCCAAATTCACCCGAATTCACCCAAATTCACCCAAATTCACCCAAAAATTCACCCAATTTTACCCAGAACGAGGATTTGGCTTCTCCCAGGTGAGTTTTTGGGGTTCTCCCATCCTTTTCCTCCTCGCTGCGGATCCCACGGAGCTCCGAGCTGGGATATTCCCGGGAAATTTGGGGTTTTCCCAACTTTTTTGGGTGGAATGAAGCAGCTTTTGGGATTTGGGATCGCTTTGGAATTTCCGCCTCCCCAAGAGCTGGAAAAATCCAGGAATTTTTTCCCCCTGGACCCTCAACGTGACGAGGAAATCCCGCCAGGAAAACCAAATCCGTTTCCTCCCCTCCGCAGCTTTTTGGGGCGCGGATCCTCCCTCGCTTTGAATAATTTCCGGCCCCGGAGAGAATAAAAAAAAGCCAAATTTGCCTGGTTCGGCCCCAAAAAAACAAAACGAAACAGGAAATGAGAGGCCCAGGGGTGAAGATCTTCCCGTCAGCACCTGCTCCGAGCCCCGGAGCGGCTCCGTGATCCCGGGATGGGCTCCGGCCTTTGGCTCCGGCTGCTCCTCGCCCTCGGAGCTCTTTGGGGTGCGTTGGGTTTTCCCTCCCGGAATTTTTTGGGTGGTTTTCCGTGGATTTTGGGGGCGGATCTGAAGGGTTTTAGGGTTTTTTTTGGGGGGTGGGATGGGAGGAGAATCCCGAAAACTCTCTGGAGAGGGAGGAAGGGGACTCGAAAATGATGGAAGAAATTCCGCTGGAAAAGTGAAGGATTTTCACTTTTCACTGGATCTGGGATCTCTCTCCTGGATTTGGGATCTCTACCTTGGATCTGGGATCTCTCTCCTGGATTTGGGATCTCTCCCCTGGATCTGGGATCTCTTCCCTGGATCTGGGATCTCTCTCCTGGATCTGGGATCTCTCCCCTGGATTTGGGATCTCTCTCCTGGGTCTGGGATCTCTCTCCTGGATTTGGGATCTCTCCCTTGGATCTGGAAGTTTCTCCCTTGGATCTGGGATCTCTCTCCTGGATCTGGGATCTCTCCCCTGGATCTGGGATCTCTCCTCTGGATCTGGGATCTCTCCCCTGGATCTGGAAGTTTCTCTCTTGGATCTGGGGTCTCTCTCTCCCCTGGATCTGGAAGTTTCTCTCTTGGATCTGGGGTCTCTCTCTTGGATCTGGGATCTCTCTTGGATCTGGGATCTCTTTCCTGGATCTGGGGTCTCTCCCCTGGATCTGGGATCTCTCTCCTGGGTCTGGGATCTCTCTCCTGGATTTGGGATCTCTCCCCTGGATCTGGAAGTTTCTCTCTTGGATCTGGGGTCTCTCTCCTGGATCTGGGACCTTTCTCCTGGATCTGGGATCTCTCTCCTGGATCTGGGATCTCTCCCTTGGATCTGGGATCTCTCTCCTGGATCTGGAAGTTTCTCTCTTGGATCTGGGATCTCTCCCTTGGCTCTGGGATCTCTCTCTTGGATTTGGGATCTCTCCCTTGGATCTGGAAGTTTCTCCCTTGGCTCTGGGATCCTCTGGCTCACCGGGCTGGCTCCACCGTCCCGATCCCAGAGGATTCCTTTGGGATGGGGACGAGGGCGCTCCCCGCGATCCCCAACCCTTCTCCCTCCCCTTTCCCCAGGGATCAGAGCCCGGGAAACGGTGCTGGGAACTTTGGGAGAGGCGACCTTGCTGCGGATCCCCCGCCAGCTCCAGGAGCGCACCCAGCGATCCGGGGAAGCCTCCTGGAAAAAACTGACGGAGGAGCTGCAGAGGAAGAAATTCCTGCTGAAGATTTCCGGGGAGAACTACACGGAGTTCGAGCCGGGCCGGGTGAGCTTCCACCCCCGGGATTTTTCCCTGGAAATCCTCAACACCAGCCGGGATGACGGCCGGCTCTACGAGTACAGCGTCAGCAACGGGCAGGAGGAGGAGATCTGGCAGATCCAGCTGGAAGTGTTCGGTAAAAAAATTCCCTCTGGGATTCACCGGGATGGACGATCCCTGATTTCTTTTTCCGGGATGTTCCTGGCCTTTTCCTGGATGATCCCTGGAGCAGGTCTTGGGAGAGGGGTGGGAAACGCTTTGATGTCCAAAAAATCCAGGAAATTTCCGTTTCTCCCTTTTTCCAGAGCTGGGGGCTGATCCAAACTTTTTTTCTGGAATTTCCCAGCTTTTTGTTGGATTTTCCCAGCCTTTCCCTGGAATTTCCTGGATGATCCTGGATTTATTTTTTTTTTTGCTGGATGTTCTCAGCTTTTTGGGAGAAGCTCTGGGATGCGGGTGGCGACCACGGAGACGGAAAACTCCCCCAAATCCTGGAATTCCCGTCCTTTTCCCCCAGAGCCGGTGGCCCATCCCAGCATCCGGATCCTCCGCCGGGAATTGTCCAACGGCAGCTGCTCCCTGGAGCTCCGCTGCACCTCGGAGAGGGGGGACGAGGTTTCCTACAGCTGGGAGAGCCGGGAGAACGGCACCGGGGGGATCTGTTCCGGGAACGGCAGCTCCCTGAACCTCTCCTATTCCCTGCGGAACGCCGGCTTCGGATGCGTCTGCACCGCCAGGAATCCCGTCAGCAGCCGGGAGGCCGCCTTCGACTCTTCCCGGTGTGGCTTCGAGCAGCTGGGTAGGTCCTGGAATTACGGAATTCTGGAATCCCACAATCCCAGAATCCCATAAATCCCCAAATCCCGGAGTTCTGGAATCCTGGAATCCCAGAATCCCATAAATCCCCAAATCCCAGAATCCCGGAGTTCTGGAATTCTAGAATCCCAGAATCTCGTAATCCCAGAAACCTGGAACTCCAGAATCCTGGAATCCCAGAATTCCAGAACCCCAGAATCCTGGAATTCCAGAATTCCAAAACCTCAGAATCCTGGAATCCCAGAACCCCAGAATCCTGGAACCCCAGAATTCCAGGACCCCAGAATCCTGGAATCCTGGAATTGCAGAACCCCAGAATCCTGGAACCCCCAAATCCTGGAATCCTGGAATTCCAGAACTCCAGAATCCTGGAACCCCAGAATCCAAGAACCTCAGAATTCCAGAACCCCAGAATTCCAGAGCCCCAGAATCCTGAAATCCTGGAATTCCAGAACCCCAGAATCCAAGAACCTCAGAATTCCAGAACCCCAGAATCCTGGAACCCCAGAATTCCAGAACCTCAGAATTCCAGAGCCCCAAAATCCCAGGATTGTGGGGTGTGAAGGGAGCTCTGGAGATGTCCCAGGGCTGTCAAGGCAGGGTGGAAATTTTGTGGATTTGGGTGGAAATTTGACAGATTTGGGTGGAAATTTGATGAATTTGGGTGGGAATTTGAACAATTTTGAGATATTTCTATGGATTAATGGGATCCCCCTTCAGATGAGAGGTTTTTATGGATATTGGAGATATTTTTATGGATATTCGAGATATTTCTGTCCCTCAGGCCCCCTTAAAGCCACCAGGGAGATTTTTAGGGGTTTTTTGTGACCCCAAATCCAGCCCCCGGTGGGTTTTTAGCCCCAGGCGAGTTTTTAGCTGCAAATAAGGCAAAAAAGAGAGCTCGGAGAGGCATTTCCTGCCCTTTGGTTTCCTGTTCTGCAGCAAATCAACCCCAAACCTGGTGACAGAGGTGACAAATTCAGCCTCCTCCAGATCTGGTGACGAAGTGGCAAAAATTAGCCCCAAAAACAGGGGAAAAAGTGACAAAAATCAGACCCAAAATTAGGGGGGAAAGTGACGAAAATCAGCCTCAAAAACAGGGGAAAAAGTGACAATAGTTAACTCCAAAATCAGGGGACAAAGTGACAAAATTCAACACCAAAATCAGGGGACAGGTGACAAAATTCAACCCCAAAATCAGGTGACAAAATCAGGCGACAGAGGTGACAAAATTCAACCCCAAAATCAGGTGACAAAGTGAGGGAAATCAGCCCCAAAATCAAGTGACAGGTGACAAAAATCAGCCCCAAGATCAGGTGACAAAATCAGGTGACAGAGGTGACAAAATTCAACCCCAAAATCGGTGGAAAAGTGACAAAATTCAACCCCAAAATCGGGGGACAAAGTGAGGGAAATCAGCCCCAAAATCAGGGGACAAAATCAGGTGACAGGTGACAAAATTCAACCCCAAAATCAGGTGACAAAGTGACAAAATTCAACCCCAAAATCTGGGGACAGGTGACAAAATTCAACCCCAAAATCAAGTGACAAAATCAGGTAACAGAGGTGACAAAATTCAACCCCAAAATCAGGGGGACAGGTGACAAAATTCAGCCCCCAAATCAGGTGACAAAGTGACAAAATCAGGTGACCGAGGTGCCCGAAGGTGACCCGGGGCCACCTCCCGCGTGTCCCCTCCCTGTCCCAGATGTCCCCAGGGTGCAGCCGGAGCTCCTGGCGCCGCTGCTGGCGCTCGCTGCCATCGCCATCGTCACCACCGCCGTTGTCACCTTCAGGGCCACCAAACGTGAGTTCGGATTCCCAAAATCCCAAATTCCTGGGAGAGAATTCCCAGGCGGTGGAGGCCGAGGTGTGACCGGTGGTCACTCAGTGTCCGGTGGTCACTCGGTGTCCGGTGGTTCTCCAGGGGTGGCGGCTCCAAATGTCCCTTCCGAGGTCCGGCCGCCTTTTCCGGGGGAAAAAAATTCCTCCTGGAAGAGTTAAAAACCTTGGAATGGAGGAAAACCCTTGGGAAAACCCTTGGAATGGATTATCCCCACCCTTGGGAAGGAGAAAAATTTGGTTTATTTCTCCAAGTGTTAAAGGCAGGGGGGAAAATGGTTTAAAAAAAACGTTTTTAGGGAAAAAAAATATTTAAAAACGTGGATGGAATTTTCCATGGATTCTTTTCCCGTGGGATGGGTGTCCATGACCACCTCACACAATCCCAAATGGAATTGGATCATCCAAACCCAAAAATTGGAGAGAGCAGCTTCTCTTCCCGTTCTCTGGTGGAGATCAAATCCCAGAAATGACCCCAGAGGAGCCGGAAATCCTCCGGAAATCCTTGGGAATCTCATCCCGAGCTGGATGCGGCTGGAATTGGGATCTTTGGGATCTTTGGGATCCTCCCCCAGCTCATCCCTGAGGAGCTTCAAGGAGGGGAAATCCTAAAAGGAGAATTCCTGAGGGAGCTGGGGAGGGGCTCAGCCTGGAGAAAAGGGGGGATCCGGGGGGAATTCCGGGATATTCCAGAGGGATTTGGGATTCCGGGTTGGGAAATTTGGGAAAATCCCTCTGGGAAAGGCATCAGAAGGAGCTCGGGGAGGTTCGGAGCATCCCTGGAAGTGTCTGAGGAATTCCTGGAGATTCCTTGGGATGGCCAAGAGGGGACGGAGCTCGATGACTTTGGAATTCTCTTCCCGCCGGGACGATCCCGGGATTTTGTGACCCTTCCCAACAGGTGACCGGGACCCACCCCAGGACACTCCGGACACGTCCCCGGCCACTCCGGACAGCGCCGGAGCCACCATCTACGCCCAGGTGCAGGTGGGAAAAACAGGGAAAATGGGAAAATTTGGGGGAAAAAGGGGGAAAAGGGGGTGAGAAAGTGGTGGGGGGAAAGGGTGGAGAAAAGTGGGGAAAAGGGTAAGAGGGAGGAAAAGATGGAAAGGGGAAAAAGAGGGAGAAAGGAGGAAAAGATGGAAAGGGGGAAAGGAGGGAGAAAGGAGGAAAAAAGGGGATGAAAGGAGGAAAAAGGGAAGGAAATGGAGAAAAAGGGAAAAAAAGGGAATAAGGGAGGAAAAAGGGAAAAAAAGGAGGAAAAGGGAAAAAAAGGAGGAAAAGGGAAAAAAGGGGATAAGGGAGGAAAAAGGGAAAAAAAGGAGGAAAAGGGAAAAAAGGGGATAAGGGAGGAAAAAGGGAAAAGGAGGAAAAGAGCAAAAAAGGGAGGAAAGGCGGAAAATAAGGAAAAGGGGAAAAAGAGGGGGTAAAAAAAGGGGGAAAAAGGTCAAGAGTGACATCATGGCGATGTCACCCATCCCTGCTTCCCGGGAATTTGGGAATTTCGGGAATAAAGCCAGGCCACACACAACTTCCCAGACCCCCAGCGGGGCCAAACTCCGGGATTTTCCCCCTTTTGGGGCACAAACCCGGTGGGAAATGCGGGAGCCCCGTGGGGAGCCTCGTGTCACTGCCCGGGGTTTGTCCCCTCCCTCAGAAGCCCAAAGGAACCGTCCCTGGTGCCACCACCATCTACGCCGCGGCCACCGGGCCACCCCCCGGAGCTCCCCGGAGCGTCCCGGACGAGCCCCCACGGGGATTCCCTGCTCTGTCCCAGGTAAGGGGGGGATCGTCCCCAACCCCACCCGTGGGGGCACCCCCAGGTCAAATTTGGTCCCCCAAAATCTGCGTCCTCTCCAAGGAACCCACCACGGTTTACGCCAGCGTGACTCTGCCGGTGGCCTGAGCCTCTCCTGGAATCCCGGGGGATCCCCTTGGATTTGATTCCCGTTGGGAATCCCTGAGCAGCCCCAGAGGGGATCTGGGGGGGAAAATCCGCCCGGCGGAGCGACGTGGGGCGGTGGAGCGAGGGCTGGAACCTTCCCCGGCTGCGGTTGAGGAATTCCAGCGGGATCCTGGAGCGGTGGAGAAGGGAGAGAGGCTGGGGATGCGCCTCTGGAGCTGGGAATGACGGAAATTCCCGGCGGGAATGCTCATCCCCACACCTGTGGACCCCGGGAACGGTGACTCCCACCTCGGATTTGGACTCCGACCTCATCCCTGCGGAATTTCACGCCGGGATCTCGTCCCGCGGTCCCGATTTCCCAAGGGAGCCCGCGGGGACTTCAGAGAGGAAAAACGAGGAGTGGTTTTAATTCCTGAGCTCTGGAATGGGTGAAAAATCCCAAATCCACCGGATTTTGGCCCAAGGAGGGAGGAATTTTGGTGACCCCTCTTTGGGAGAAGCCAATCCCACTGAATTTCCCATTCCCATCCTTTCCCATGGATTTTGGGGGATTTTATAATCCCAAAATATCTCGTGTGCACGCGGGTCTGAGCTCGTGGATTGTGGCGGAGGGAAAGGAAAATAAACTCGGAATTCCATGAAATCTTTTGGGATTGGATCCTGGAGGAGTTTCCCTGGCTGGACTGGGATTTGGGGGAAGAGAAACCGAAGTTTTTCCCAGGGAAGGAAGAGGTCAGGCTCATCCTGGTGGCTCGAAATTGGTGGAAAAACCCCAAATTCCATCAGGGAGGAGCCCTGGAAGTGCCCAAGGATTCTCCATCCCTCATCCATGTCCCAGAAGGAGGCGACAACACGAGGGATGCAAAAAATCCTGGAATTTTGAAATGCCCCGGGTGGGGAAGAGTCCAACTCCTGCAGAGACACCCCAGAATCCCACCTTGGAATTCCCAAAATCCCACCTTGGAATTCCCAAAATCCCACCTTGGAATTCCCAAATTCCCACCTTGGAATTCCCAAAATCCCACCTTGGAATTCCCAAATTCCCACCTTGGAATTCCCAAATTCCTGCATCCTCCCCAGCAGCAGGATCAGGACTTTCAGGGAGGAATATCCAACCCTAAAATGCATTTTCCAACCCAAAAATCCCCGTTCCAGCCCCAAAATTCTCCTCGTTCCAGCCTCAAATTTCTCTTCCTTACAGCCCCCAAAATCCTCCTCATTCCTGACCCCAAAATTCTCCTCATTTGAGCCTCCAAAATTCCATTTCCAGCCCCCAAAATCCTCCTCATTCCTGACCCAAAATCCTCCTCATTTGAGCCCCCAAAATTCCATTTCCAGCCCCCAAAATCCTCCTCATTCCTGACCCAAAATCCTCCTCATTCAAGCCCCAAAATCCTCTTCATTCCAGCCCCCAAAATTCTATTTCCAATCCCCAAAATTCCCTTTCCAATCCCCAAAATTCCCATTCCAGCCCCCAAAATTCCCATTCCAGCCCCCAAAATTCCCATTCCAGCCCCAAAATTCCCATTCCCACCCCAAAATTCCCTTTCCAATCCCCAAAATTCCCATTCCAGCCCCCAAAATTCCCATTCCCACCCCAAAATTCCCATTCCCACCCCAAAATTCCCTTTCAAATCCCCAAAATTCCCATTCCAGCCCCCAAAATTCCCTTTCCAGCCCCAAAACCTCATCCTTAATGTCCCTCCCGACCCCAAACCAGTCTGAGCCAGCAGCTCCCAGCTCCTCACTGGAACCGAGGATTTTTGGGTTTTTTTTAGGATTTTGGATCCATCCTTTCCAGCTCACTTCCCCCCGAGCCCAAAATTTCACCACGAGGCTTCCGCGTGCGACGTTCCCGGAATAATCCGGAAAGGGGAAGTCAAAAATTGTCATCGTCCCCGTGTCCGGGGGTGGATTTTGGGGAGGACAGAGGGGTTTGGAGCAGTTTTGGGAATACTCGGGAAGAGGAAATTCCCAGGATTTGTAACCAAAAAAAACGGCGCCTCATATTTATATAAATATATAAAAATAGATATAAAATATTAAAATATTCCTCATCATTTTGGGGCATTTCTGGATCTTTTTAGGTTGTGGCTTCTGGATATTTTGGGGTTTTGGCTCCTGGAGGTTTTTGGGGTTGGAAACTCTGGAAATTTTGGGGCATTCCTGGATCTTTTGGGGTGGCGGCTCGAAAGGATTTTGGGGCTGTGACTTCTGGATTTTTTGGGGCATTTCTGAGTATTTTGGGGTTGTGGCCTCTGGAGCTTTTTGGGGTTGAAATTCCTGGATATTTTGGGGGTTTTCTGGATCTTTTGGGATTGGGACCTCTGGATTTTTTGGGTCATTTCTGGATCTTTTTAGGTTGTGGCTTCCGGATATTTTGGAGCTGTGGCTCCTGGAGGTTTTTGGGGTTGGAACCTCTTGAAATTTTGGGGGCATTTCTGGATCTTTTGGCTGGGAATGTCCAAACATTCCCAAACCGTGACATTTTCCGGGATAAACGCTCTCCAGGCTGGAGGTCACAGCCACCACGACGGTCTCTGTCCCACTTGGAAACTGAGTCCCTTTTTTTTCCCCTCGAAACCTCAAGTTTTCATCCAAAAACAACAAATTTATCTCAAACCGCAACTCTCCGCCTCCCCCAGCTGCCGGAAAACCACGCGGACGCTCTTCCTCTTCCTCTTCATCGCCTTGGCTCTCGCGTTCTCGGCCGTCCCGATCCTCTCCGTGCTCCTGATGCCCATGGACGCATTTTGGATCCAGTTTCTCGCCACCTTCGTGCTCCTCCACCAATCCGGTGAGCGCCAGGAGCTCCTCATCCCACGGGATGGAGATTTTGGGATGGTTTCAGGGTCAGGGGATGATGGAGCAGCTCCAGGGGGTGGATTTGGGACGGATTTTGGGATCCAGGACTGCCACGGATCTCTTGTGGCCGTGGAGAGCTGTCGGTGGAGTGCTGAGGTCCATCTCTGGTCCAGATGTTCTCCAGCTCTGCCTTCAGCTCCTGCTCCTCTCCAATTCTCCCAAATTCTCCCAATTTTTTGAGGTCTCACCTTGGGGTTTTTTTGGCTGAGAAGAGGGAAATTTGGTGAGGTTCATCTCCTGCTCCTCTCCACGTTTTTTCCCGATTTTTGGAGGTCTCACCTTGAGCTGTTTTTGGCTCAGAAGGGGTAAATTTGGTGAGGTTCGTCTCCTGCTCCTCTCTACATTTTCTCCTGATTTTTGGAGGTCTCACCTTGGGCTGTTTTTAGGTTGAAAAGAGGGAAATTGGGCAAGGTTCATCTCCTGCTCCTCTCCACTTTTTCTCCTGATTTTTGGAGGTCTCACCTTGAGCTGTTTTAGGTTGAGAAGAGGGAAATTGGGCAAGGTTCATCTCCTGCTCCTTTCCACTTTTTTCCCCAATTTTTAGAGGTCTCACCTTGGGTTGTTTTAGGTTGAGAAGAGGGAAATTGAGTGAGATTCATCTCCTGCTCCTCTCCACCTTTTTTCCCAATTTTTGGAGGTCTCACTTTGGGGTTTTTTGGCTCAGAAGAGGGAAATTGGGTGAGGTTCAGTCCCAACCCTTCCCCGCTCCCTCGGGGGGTTCCTTATCACTCAAACCACTCCTTGTTTTTTTTAATCAACGATTTCCCTTCCAGTTCATTTTCCCTTTTTATCTTTTAAAATGTTTTTTTTTTCTTTTTAAATTTATCAAGTTTTTCCCTTCCACATCCTCGGAAAAATTCCGTCCTCCGTGTCCCAGAGGTGTCTGAAGGAGCCAGAAATTCCGAGCCCGACCTCGGGAGCTGAGCCAGGATCAGTTCCCCGTTACAAAAACTGGGAAGAAAAACTCGGTTCCCAGTCCAGACCGGTTTTGGTTTAATTTTTTTGGAAATGGGAAGTTGCGAAAATAATGAAAACAACTCCTTCCTCCTCCAATTGGTCACCCGAGGTCATGGTGGGGTCACTCTGGAGGGAAAAGGGATGGATCCAGAGGGATCTTGGATCTCGTGCTGGGATGCATCCAAAGGAGAGTGGGAGGATTTTCATCTCTGGTCTCGTGAGATCCCACCTGGAATGGTGGGATCTCACCTGGAGTGGTGGGATCTCACCTGGAATGGTGGGATGTCCCCTGGAATGGTGGGATGTCCCCTGGAGTGGTGGGATCTCACCTGGAGTGGTGGGATGTCCCCTGGAATGGTGGGATGTCCCCTGGAGTGGTGGGATGTCCCCTGGAATGGTGGGATGTCCCCTGGTCAAAAAAAAGCTGGGATGAAAAGCTGGGACCAAGCTTTTCATCCCACCTTGATCCCAGGTTGATCCCACCTTGATCCCACCTTGATCCCACCTTGATCTCAGCTTGAACCCACCTTGATCCCACCTTGATCCCACCTTGATCCCACCTTGATCCCAGCTTGATCCCACCTTGATCCCAGCTTTTCATCCCACCTTGATTCCAGCTTGAACCCACCTTGATCCCACCTTGAACCCACCTTGATCCCACCTTGATCCCACCTTTTCATCCCACCTTTTCATCCCACCTTGATCCCAGTTTGATCCCACCTTGATCCCACCTTGATCCCACCTTGATCCCACCTTGATCCCACCTTGATCCCAGCTTGATCCCAGCTTTTCATCCCACCTTGATCCCACCTTGATCCCACCTTGATCCCACCTTGATTCCACCTTGATCCCACCTTGATCCCAGCTTTTCATCCCACCTTGATCCCACCTTGATCCCAGCTTTTCATCCCACCTTGATCCCACCTTGATCCCAGCTTTTCATCCCACCTTGATCCCACCTTGATCCCACCTCATCCCAGCTTTTTTCACCCCACGTTCTCCCCCATTTCCCTCCCCAGGGATCTCCAGCGACCCCGTGAAGGTGATCAGGGCCGTGGGTGAATCCGTGACCTTCCACAGCCCCGGCACGGACGGGGAGTCAGCGCTGTGGAAATTCGGGAACAAATCCATCGTGGCCGTGGACTTCGGGGACCCTCCTCAGACCATTTTTTTGGGAGAAAAATTCAAATCCCGCTTCGGCGTCTCCGAGAGGGGCCGGGCGCTCAGGATCTCCCGGCTGAGGGCGGAGGACGCCGGGATCTACTCCGTGGATATCGAGGGGAAGGAAAGATCCGCCTTCGCCCTCCAGGTGTTCAGTAGGTGATTTTGGTGCTGGTTTGGGGGGTTTTGGTGCTGGTTTTGGGGGGTTCTGGTGCTGGTTTGGGGGGTTCTGGTGCTGGTTTTGGGGGTTTTGGTGCTGGTTTTGGGGGGTTCTGGTGCTGGTTTTGGGGGTTTTGGTGCTGGTTTTGGTGATTTTGGTGCTGTTTTGGGGGGTTTTTGCACGTAAAATATAGTATAATATAGTAAAATATAGTATAATGTAATATAATGTAATATAATGTAATATAATATAGTATAATATAATGTAATATAATAAAGTATAATATAGTAAAATATAGTATAATGTAATATAATACAATGTAACATAATATAGTATAATGTAATGTAATATAATTTAGTATAGTATAGTAAAATATAGTATAATACAATATAGTATAATATAATATAATATAATATAATATAATATAATATAATATAATATAATATAATATAATATAATATAATATAATATAATATAATATAATATAATATAATATATAATACATAATACAATACAATATAATACAATATAATATAATAGAATATTATATAATGTAAATAATATAATTATAATAATAATTATTAAATAAATAAATAAATAAATAAAGATTAATAATGAAATATCATAAAATAAATATAATAAAAAACCAAATATAATAAATAATAAAATAAATACAATAAAAAACCAAATCAAAGAGGTTTCTGCCTCCCCCTCCCAGGGGAGCTGGTGGAGCCCACGGTGACCTGCGAGGCTCAGAACTGCTCGGGCCAGAGCTGCGACTTCTCCCTGCGCTGCTCCGCGCCCGGCGGCGGCTTCGGGGACGTCTCCTACAGCTGGGAATGGGGGGATCGGCGCTGGGATCAGGGATCCCTGGTGCTGCTGGTGAATAAATCATCCTGGGACGAGCCGGAGCTGCTCACCTGCACGGCACGGAACGCCGTCAGCAGCCGGAACGTCACCGTCAGCACCCCCGGAGTGCTCTGCACCGGTGAGAGCCGCGGGAGTGGTGGGATCGGGTGATCCCGGGATCCTGAGAGCCGCGGGAATGGTGGGATCGGGTGATCCCGGGATCCTGAGAGCCGCGGGAATGGTGGGATGGGGTGATCCCGGGATCCTGAGAGCCGCGGGAATGGTGGGATCGGGTGATCCCGGGATCCTGAGAGCCGTGGGAATGGTGGGATCGGGTGATCCCGGGATCCTGAGAGCCGCGGGAATGGTGGGATCGGGTGATCCCGGGATCCTGAGAGCCGCGGGAATGGTGGGATCGGGTGATCCCGGGATCCTGAGAGCCGCAGGAATGGTGGGATCGGGTGATTCCGGGATCCTGAGAGCCGCGGGAATGGTGGGATCGGGTGATCCCGGGATCCTGAGAGCCGCGGGAATGGTGGGATCGGGTGATCCCGGGATCCTGAGAGCCGCGGGAATGGTGGGATCGGGTGATCCCGGGATCCTGAGAGCCGCGGGAATGGTGGGATCGGGTGATCCCGGGATCCTGAGAGCCGCGGGAATGGTGGGATCGGGTGATCCCGGGATACTGAGAGCCATGGGAATGGTGGGATCGGGTGATCCCGGGATCCTGAGAGCCGCGGGAATGGTGGGATTGGGTGATCCTGGAATCCTGAGAGCTGTGGGAATGGTGGGATCGGGTGATCCCGGGATCCTGAGAGCCGCGGGAATGGTGGGATCGGGTGATCCCGGGATCCTGAGAGCCGCGGGAATGGTGGGATCGGGTGATCCCGGGATCCTGAGAGCCGCGGGAATGGTGGGATCGGGTGATCCGGGGATCCTGAGAGCCGCGGGAATGGTGGGATCGGGTGATCCCGGGATCCTGAGAGCCGCAGGAATGGTGGGATCAGGTGATCCCGGGATCCTGAGAGCCGCGGGAATGGTGGGATCGGGTGATCCTGGGATCCTGAGAGCCACGGGAATGGTGGGATCGGGTGATCCTGGGATCCTGAGAGCCGTGGGAATATTGGGATGGGATGATCCTGGGATCCTGAGAGCTGTGGGAATATTGAGGGGTTTGGGTTTGGGGTGGGAATATTGGGATGGGATGGGCTGATCCCGGAATCCTGAGAGCCGTGGGAATATTGGGATGGGCTGATCCCGGGATCCTGAGAGCCGCAGGAATGGTGGGATCGGGTGATCCCGGGATCCTGAGAGCCGCGGGAATGAATATTGGGATGGGCTGATCCCAGGATCCTGAGAGCAGTGGGAATATTGAGGGGTTTGGGTTTGGGGTGGGAATATTGGGATGGGATGGGCTGATCCCGGGATCCTGAGAGCTGTGGGAATATTGGGATGGGATGGGCTGATCCTGGAATCCTGAGAGCTGTGGGAATATTGGGATGGGCTGATCCCGGAATCCCAAGAGCTGTGGGAATATTGGGATGGGCTGATCCCGGGATCCTGAGAGCCAGGGAAAGATGGGATTTGGGTTTGGGGTGGGAATATTGGGGTTGGGATGGGCTGATCCCGGAATCCTGAGAGCTGTGGGAATATCGAGCTTGGGCTGATCCCGGGATCCTGAGAGCCAGGGAAAGGAGGGATTTGGGTTTGGGGTGGGAATATTGGGGTTGGGATGGGCTGATCCCAGAATCCCAAGAGCTGTGGGAATATTGGGATGGGCTGATCCCAGAATCCCGAGAGCCGTGGGAATATTGGGATGGGATGGGCAGATCCTGGAATCCTGAGAGCTCTGGGAATGAATATTGGGATGGGCTGATCCCAGGATCCTGAGAGTCATGGGAATATTGGGATGGGCTGATCCCGGAATCCTGTGAGCCAGGGAAAGATGGGATTTGGGTTTGGGGTGGGAATATTGGGATGGGATGGGATGGGATGGGATGGGATGGGATGGGATGGGCTGATCCCAGAATCCCGAGAGCTGTGGGAATATTGGGATGGGCTGATCCCAGGATCCTGAGAGCCGTGGGAATATTGGGATGGGCTGATCCCAGAATCCCGAGAGCTGTGGGAATATTGGGATGGGCTGATCCCAGGATCCTGAGAGCCGTGGGAATGAATATCGGGATGGGTTTTCCTCGTCCTCATCCTGCACCGCCTCTTCCCTGATTTGGGATCTCCTGGAATGAGGGAGCAGGGAGGATTTGAGGCCAAATTCCCGATGCTGGATTTCTTTTGGGATTTTGCCACTGGATCTCCTCCCTTTTCCAGGCGCCCTGAGGGGCAGCGGGGCCAGGATCGGGATCGGAGCCGGGATCGGAGTCGCGCTGCTCCTCTTGGTTTTCCTCGTGTTCCTCTGGAGATCCAAAGGTGAGCCTGGAAATCCTTCCCGGAGCCCTGGGAAGGAGGAGGTGGGGTCTGGGAGCGGGGATGGATTTGGGGCGGATTTGGGGCGGATTTGGGGCTGATTTGGGGTGGATTTGGGGCGGATTTGGGGTTCTGATTTGGGGGCAGATTTAGGGCGGATTTGGGGCTGATTTGAGGTGGATTTGGGGCTGATTTGGGTCTGATTTGGGGTTCTGATTTGGGGCGGATTTGGGGCAGATTTGGGTCTGATTTGGGTCTGATTTGGGGCAGATTTGGGGCTGATTTGGGTCTGATTTGGGGTTCTGATTTGGGGCAGATTTGGGGTTCTGATTTGAGGTGGATTTGGGGCAGATTTGGGGCAGATTTGGGGCTGATTTGGGGCTGATTTGGGGCTGATTTGGGGTTCTGATTTGAGGTGGATTTGGGGCTGATTTGGGGCTGATTTGGGGTGGATTTGGGGCTGATTTGGGGCTGATTTGGGGTGGATTTGGGGCTGATTTGGGGCAGATTTGGGGTTCTGATTTGGGCTTCTGATTTGGGGCAGATTTGGGGTGGATTTGGGTCTGATTTGGGTCTGATTTGGGGCAGATTTGGGGTTCTGATTTGGGGTTCTGATTTGGGGAAGATTTGGGGCAGATTTGGGGCGGATTGGGGCAGATTTGGGGCTGATTTTGGGTTCTGATTCGGGGTTCTGATTTGGGGCAGATTTGGGGCAGATTTGGGGCTGATTTGGGTCTGATTTGGGTCTGATTTGGTGTTCTGATTCTGTCACATCTCCCCCAGGCTGGAGGAAATTCCACCTCTCCAAATCCGATCCTACGGACACAGGTGGGATTTTGGGGCAGTTCCCCCGTCCTTTTTCCCACTGGGAATCTCATTTAGGATCAGGGGAATCATCCCCAGTGCCGTGGTTTGGGATCGGAGCTGAAGGATCCCAACCCCTCTGTCCTGGATCCCGGATTCCTGAAGCTGTGGGATCATGGAAAACAAAAAAAAAAACAAAAAAAGAGGGAATTTGGGCAAAAATAAAAGCTCTCATTTTTTGGGGGGGAGAAAAGTCAGGAATTCAACTTGGTGACTCGGCAGAATTCCAGAATCCCTGAGGTTGGAAAATCCCTCCGGGATCACCAAGTCCAAGCTGTGTCTGATCCCCACCAGACCAAGGTCCAGGAATTCCAACGGGAAATTTAGACCCCAAAAAAAAGGGATTTTAAAGGATTTAAATCCTCCTTTTCCAGTGAGAAACGAGGGGATGGCATGAAGGAGAAATAAATGGATTTTGTCCCGCGAGAGCAGCCAGGAATTTGGGATTTAAACCCAAAAAAAAAAGCGGATTTTCCCTGTCCTTGGTGCTGGAAGTTCATCCCAATCCCGCAGCTGCCAGGATTGAGGAGCAATTCCCACCTCCAGCGGCTCCCAGGGGTTTTGGGATCAAGTTTTTACCCCAGCCTGACCCCCCTGAGGGTTGGGATTCCCTCCCTCCCCCTGCCAGGAGCATCCAAGGGGATTCCCTGCATCCCAAATTCCCAAATTCCCGATTTTTTCCCTCTCCACAGCCGAGTACACGACGGTGTACGCCGAGGTGGGACCTGCCCAGCAGGTGAGTCCGGGCTTGGGGACACCCTGGGGACACCCTGGGGACACCCTGGGGACACCCTGGGGACACCCTGGGGACAATCCCGGAATTCTGGAGAATTCCCAGGGGGATGTGCCACAGCTGGAGGTCGTCAGCTCGCCCAAAATTCCCTTCCCAGCCCCAAAATCTCTTCCAAAAAAGGGAGGGATCAGAGAAAAAATGGGATTTGGGGGTTGGATTTAAAGGGGAGTTTAAAATCATCCCGTTCCGAGGGCTGGGACACTTCCCGCTCTCCCAGGAGGCTCCAGCCTGGCCTTGGGATGGGACAACAATTCCAGAGGTGGATCCTGGAGGGATTTCTGCATCCGGGATCTTTTTTCCAGCACCTGAAACACTTTTAAAATCATTTTTCCCGCCCCCAGCAGCGCATCCCGAATGGAATTAAAGCCAAACCAGGGGACGGGGAACCTTCCAGAAGCGTTTATGCCCTGGCCAAGCGTCCGGAGCAGGTGAGCTGGGAACGTCTGAGCGGGGCTGGAGCTCCTGGAGCTGGGACAGGGACAGGACAAATCCATGGATCTCTCTGGGAGAGCGGGATCGGTCCCAGGATCCCAAAACAAACCCTGGTGTCACTTTGTCCTCGCAGGCAGGTGAGGGGACAGTGGAAAATGTCATCGTGACCGGGCTGGAGCTGGTCTAGAGGGACCTGGAGATGGTTTAAAGGACCTGGAGATGGTTTAAAGGACCTGGAGATGGTTTAAAGGAACCTGGGACTGATTTAAAGGAACCTGGGACTGATTTAAAGGACCTGGAGCTGGTTTAAAGGACCTGGAGCTGGTTTAAAGGACCTGGAGCTGGTTTAAAGGAACCTGGGACTGATTTAAAGGAACCTGGGACTGATTTAAAGGACCTGGAGCTGGTTTAAAGGAACCTGGGACTGATTTAAAGGAACCTGGGACTGATTTAAAGGAACCTGGGACTGATTTAAAGGAACCTGGGACTGATTTAAAGGACCTGGAGCTGGTTTAAAGGACCTGGAGCTGGTTTAAAGGAACCTGGAACTGATTTAAAGGAACCTGGGAATGATTTAAAGGATCTGGAGCTGGTTTAAAGGACCCAGAGCTGGTTTAGAATGATCCAGAACTGATTTAAAGGAACCTGGAGCTGATTTAAATGACCTGGAGCTGCTTTAGAAGAACCTGGAAATTATTTAAGGGATCTGGAACTGGTTTAAAGAGTCTGGAGATGGTTTAGAAGGATCTGGAACTGGTTTAAGGGATCTGGAACTGGTTTAGAAGGATCTGGAACTGGTTTAAAGAGCCTGGAGATGGTTTAGAAGGATCTGGAACTGGTTTACGGGATCTGGAACTGGTTTAGGAGGATCTGGAACTGGTTTAGAAGGATCTGGAACTGGTTTAGAAGGATCTGGAACTGGTTTAAAGAGTCTGGAGATGGTTTAGAAGGATCTGGAACTGGTTTAGAAGGATCCAGAACTGGTTTAAAGAGTCTGGAGATGGTTTAGAAGGATCTGGAACTGGTTTAGAAGGATCCAGAACTGGTTTAAGGGATCTGGAACTGGTTTAAAGAGTCTGGAGATGGTTTAGAAGAACCTGGAACTGATTTAAGGGGTCTGGAACTGGTTTAGGAGGATCTGGAACTGGTTTAGAAGGATCCAGAACTGGTTTAAGGGATCTGGAACTGGTTTAGAAAGATCTGGAACTGGTTTAAAGGGTCTCCACTCCTCAGTCACAGGGATGGACCCCACAAGGTGACTCTGGAACGGCTCTGGAACATCTCCAACATCCCCAATCCCTGAATCTCATGGATCTCACCCTCCCAGGATTTCCTCCTGCCTCAGTTTCCCTCCCAGCAGCCTCAGTCTGGGATTTCAGGGAGGATTTGGAACCTTTTGGGATCGTTCTCCTCGATTTTGGCAGCTCCTTGGGATTCAGGCTCCTTTTCCCACCCATCCTCCTGAACCAAAACCCCACAAACGCTCCAGGGACTCCCAGCCAGGCTTCAGGAGACTCTTAAAAAATTTTTTTTCACGGAATTCTGGAATTCCCAAAGTCGGAAAAGCCCTCCAGGACCATCAATTCCAGCCTGGGACCAATCCTGGCCACCCAGACCAACACCCAGTGGGTTCCTCGGACACCTCCAGGGATGGGGGAGGCTCCAAACCGGCTCCTTTTTCATGTGGAAAACCCTTTTTTTTTCCCAAAAAATTCTCTCAGGATTTATTTTTTTAAAATTATTTCTAAAAAATGATTTTTACGTGAATAATTTCTTTTTTTTTTTTCTCCTCATCCTCATTTCGAACCGCACGAAATTTCAGTTTCTCACTCGGCCGAAAACAACCAAAAATAACCCCAGGAAGTCGAAGTGAGAATCGTAAAAATTCTTCCCCCTCACCTCGGGTTGGGGTTTTGGGGAGGTCCTGGAGATTCCCCCACTCCTTGTCCAAACTTCCGACCCTTCCCATGGAAAAATGGATCCGTGGGGTGGAGAAATGGATCTGTGGGGTGGAGAAATGGATCCGTGGGGTGGAGAAACAATTCCATGGGATGGAGAAACAATTCCATGGTGTGGAGAAATGGATCCGTGGTGTGGAGAAATGCCCCCCAGGATGGAGAAATGGACCCATGGGGTGGAGAAATGGATCCATGGGATGGAGAAATGGATCTGTGGGGTGGAGAAATGGACCCATGGGATGAAGAAACAATTCCACGGGGTGGAGAAATGGATCTGTGGGGTGGAGAAATGGATTCATGGAGTTGAGAAACAATTCCATGGTGTGGAGAAATGGATCCATGGGATGGAGAAATGGATCTGTGGGATGGAGAAATGGATCCGTGGGGTGGAGAAATGGATCCGTGGGGTGGAGAAATGGATCCGTGGGGTGGAGAAATGGATGTGTGGGGTGGAGAAATGGATCCGTGGGGTGGAGAAACAATTCCATGGGATGGAGAAATGGACCCATGGGGTGGAGAAATGGATCTGTGGGGTGTAGAAATGGATCTGTGGGATGGAGAAATGCCCTCTGGGGTGTAGAAATGCCCCCCGGGGTGGAGAAATGGATCTGTGGGATGGAGAAATGGATCTGTGGGGTGGAGAAACAATTCCATGGGGTGGAGAAAAGCCCCCCGGGGTGGAGAAATGGATCTGTGGGGTGGAGAAATAAATCTGTGGTGTGTAGAAATGCCCCCACGGGGTGTAGAAATGCCCCACGGGGTGGAGAAATGGATCTGTGGGGTGGAGAAATGGATCTGTGGGGTGGAGAAATGGACCCATGGGATGGAGAAATGGATCTGTGGGGTGTAGAAATGCCCCCCGGGGTGGAGAAATGGATCTGTGGGATGGAGAAACAATTCCATGGGGTGGAGAAATGGATCTGTGGGGTGGAGAAATGGACCCATGGGATGGAGAAATGGATCTGTGGGGTGTAGAAATGCCCCACGGGGTGGAGAAATGGATCTGTGGGGTGGAGAAATGGATCTGTGGGGTGGAGAAATGGACCCATGGGGTGGAGAAATGGATCTGTGGGGTGGAGAAATGCCCCCCCGGGGTGTAGAAATGCCCCCATGGGGTGTAGAAATGCCCCCTGGGGTGTAGAAAAGCCCCCTGGGGTGTAGAAATGCCCCCCAGGGTGTAGAAATGCCCCCTGGGGTGTAGAAAAGCCCCCCTGGGGTGTAGAAAAGCCCCCCCGGGGTGCAGACGGCCTCCGGGGATGCTCCCCGGCCGTTCCTCCCCCGATTTCACCACCTTGGCCCGGCGGCTTCCGCTGCCAGGAAAGGGGAAGGAAGGAGACCCCGAGGGGCCGGGGCGGGGATGGGGCGCGGCTGGAGGGGCCCGGGGGGCTTCGGGGGGCTCTGCCTCGCCCTGCTCTGCTCCGGGGCCGGTGAGTGGGGCCGGGGGGCTTCGGGGGGCTCTGCCTCGCCCTGCTCTGCTCCGGGGCCGGTGAGTGGGGCCGTGGGGCTTCGGGGGGTGGGGATGGGGCGAGGAGGAGGAGGAAGAGGAAGGGGATGAAGGCAGCAGGGGCAGCTCAGGGAGGTCCCTTTAGGTCCCTTTAGGTCACTTTAGGTCCCTTTGGGTCCTTTTAGGTCCTTTTGGGTCCTTTTAAGTCCTCTTAGGTCCCTTTGGGTCCTTTTAGATCCTTTTGGGTCCTTTTAGGTCCTTTTGGGTCCTTTTAAGTCCTCTTAGGTCCCTTTGGGTCCTTTTAGGTCCTTTTAGGTTCCTTTAGGTCTCTTTAGGTCCCTTTGGGTCCTTTTAGGTCCCTTTAGGTCCCTTTGGGTCCTTTTGGGTCCTTTTAAGTCCTCTTAGGTCCCTTTGGGTCCTTTTAGGTCCTTTTAGGTTCCTTTGGGTCCCTTTAGGTCCCTTTGGGTCCTTTTAGTTCCTTTTGGGTCCCTTTGGGTCCTTTTAGGTCCTTTTAGGTCCCTTTGGGTCCTTTTAGGCCCTTTTAGGTCCTTTTAGGTCCTTTTGGGTCTCTTTGGGTCCTTTTAGGTCCTTTTAGGTCCTTTTAGGTTCCTTTAGGTCCTTTTAGGTCCTTTTAGGTTCTTTTAGGTCCCTTTAGGTCCCTTTGGGTTCTTTTAGGTCCTTTTGGGTCCTTTTAGGTCCTGTTAGGTCCCTTTAGGTCCCTTTAGGTCCTTTTAGGTCCTTTTGGGTCCTTTTAGGTCCTTTTAGGTCCTTTTGGATTCCTTTGGGTCCTTTTAGGTCCTTTTAGGTCCTTCTAGGTCCTTTTAGGTCCCTTTGGGTCCTCTTAGGTCCTTTTGGGTCCTTTTAAGTCCTCTTAGGTCCCTTTGGGTCCTTTTAGGTCCTTTTAGGTCCCTTTAGGTCCTTTTAGGTCCTTTTGGGTCCCTTTGGGTCCTTTTAGGTCCTTTTAGGTACTTTTAGGTCCGTTTAGGTCCTTTTGGGTTCCTTTGGGTCCTTTTAGGTCCTTTTAGGTCCTTTTAGGTCCTTTTAGGTCCTTTTAGGGCTTTTCCTGGTGGTTCCGCTCAGGTTTGGGTTGGGCCTGGCTTTGCTGAGCCTGGTTTGAGGTTCCCAGGAGGGTTTTGGGGTCTTCTGAGGTGTCCCAGTCCAACCCAAATCCATCCCAAATCCACCCCAAATCCATCTCAATCCACCCCAAATCCATCCCAATCCATCCCAATCCATCCCAGTCCATCCCAGTCCATCCCAGTCCATCCCAGTCCATCCCAGTCCATCCCAGTCCATCCCAATCCACCCCAAATTGAGATATTTTGGGGATATTTGGGGATATTTTGGATATTTTGGGATATTTTGGGATATTTTGGGATATTTGGGGATATTTGGGGATATTTGGGGATATTTTGGGGATATTTTGGATATTTGGGGATATTTTGTGGATATTTTGGGATATTTTGGAGATATTTTGGATATTTGGGGATATTTTTGGATATTTGTGGATATTTTGGGGACATTTTGAATATTTTGGGATATTTGGGGATATTTTTGTCTAAACCCTCCTGGAGGTTTTGGGGTCGGGATCGTTCCCTGTGGAGCTGTTCCCGAGCCCCAAAACCCTCCGGGAGCGGAATTTTCCGGATCTCCACCCCAAATCCCACCCGGAACATCTCCAGCTCTTCCTGGCGTCCCGTCCTTGCTCCCTCAGAATTCCCGGGATTTCTCCTCTTTTCCGGAATTCCCTTTTGGGGCCCCTCCTGACCTTTCACCCCTTGGTGATGTCCCCAAACTCTGTCACCCCCCGAGGGGACAGCGGGGCCCAGGTTCCCGTTCCCCATCCCCGATTTTGGGGGAAAAGCGACAGAAACGGACAAATCCCATTCCCAGCTCTCGGCTTCCGAGGGGAGGAGCCGGGAAATGTCACCGAGGGGATCCCGGAGGGGACACGGGACCCCCCGGAGCCACCAGGGCAGGGACACGGGGACGCGGTGACGACGTGGCCGAGGGCCACCACGAGCGGGGACCTGGAGGTGACACCGGAGGTGACACTGGAGGTGACACCGGAGGGGAACCAGACCCGTGAGTTCCATGGGAAAGGGGGGGACGTGGCTTTGTCACCACCCTGGGGGGATTTGTCACCGTCCCGGGGGGATTTGTCACCGTCCCAGGGGATTTGTCACCGTCCTGGGAGGATTTGTCACCATCCCGGGGGATTTGTCACCGTCCCGGGGGATTTGTCACCGTCCCGGGGGGATTTGTCACCGTCCTGGGGGGATTTGTCACCGTCCTGGGGGGATTTGTCACCGTCCCAGGGGGATTTGTCACCGTCATGAGGAGGTGACACCCTCCTGGAGGACGTGCCACCATCCTGAGGGATTTGTCACCCTCTTGAGGGACGTGCCACCATCCTGGGGAACTTGTCACCATCCCACGGGATGTGTCACCCTCCTGGGGGATGTGCCACCACCCTGGGGACCTGCCACCATCCTGGGGGATTTGTGACCACCCTGAGGGACCTGCCACCATCCTGGAGGACGTGCCACCACCCTGAGGGATTTGTCACCCTCCTGGGGGATGTGCCACCACCCTGGGGGACCTGCCACCATCCCAGGGGATTTGTCACCCTCCTGGAGGACATGCCACCATCCTGAGGGACATGTCACCCTCTTGAGGGACGTGCCACCACCCTGGGGGACATGCCACCATCCCGGGGGATTTGTCACCATCCCGGGGGATTTGTCACCACCCTGGGGGACCTGCCACCACTCTGAGGGACCTGTCACCATCTTGAGGGACCTGTCACCCTCTCAAAGGACCTGCCACCACCCTGGGGGACATGCCACCACTCTGAGGGACCTGTCACCATCTTGAGGGACGTGCCACCCTCTCAAAGGACCTGCCACCACCCCGAGGGGACCGGCCACCACCCTGGAATGTCCCAGGTGCCTGTCACACCCCCCCACCCCGGTCACCTCTGTCCCCACAGGAGTGTCCTCGGGTGTCCCAGCCCGTTACTGGTCCCCCGTCCTCTTCGTGGCGCTGGCCCTGCTCGTGCTCTTCGTCACCTACCGCAGGACCAAGGACAAAGGTCTGACCCCGGCACCCCAAAAACCTCCAGAGGTCACAACCCCAAAAGGTCCAGAAATGCCCCAAAATATCCAGAAACTTCCCCAAAATCCTCCAGAGGTCACAACCCCGAAAGGTCCAGAAATGCCCCAAAATATCCAGAAACTTCCCCAAAAAACCTCCAGAGATCACAACCCCAAAAGGTCCAGAAAGATCCCAAAATATCCAGAAACTTCCCCAAAAACCTCCAGAGGTCACAACCCCAAAAGGTCCAGAAAGACCCCAAAATTTCCAGAAACTTCCCCAAAAACCTCCAGAGGTCACAACCCCGAAAGGTCCAGAAAGACCCCAAAATATCCAGAAACTTCCCCAAAAACCTCCAGAGGTCACAACCCCGAAAGGTCCAGAAATGCCCCAAAATATCCAGAAACTTCCCCAAAACCTCCAGAGGTCACAACCACAAAAGATCCAGGAATGCCCCAAAATTTCCAGAATTTCCAACCCCAAAAACCTCCAGGAGCCACAACCCCAAAATATCCAGAAGCCACAACCTAAAAAGATCCAGAAATGCCCCAAAAAATCCAGAAGTCCCAATCCCAAAAATCTTTAGATGCCACCACCCCAAAAGATCCAGAAATGCCCCAAAATTTGGGTGGAAAATTCAGGTTTTTGGGTCTGTTCTGGTCACAGGGATCCGGGACCGGGCCACGAGTGGCAGCGACTCCTCAGGTGAGCCCTGTGGGGGAACTGGGGGAACTGGTTTTACTGGGATGTTTTGTTTTATTGGGGTATTTTTATTTTATATTTTATATTTTGTATTTTATATTTTATATTTTATATTTTATATTTTATATTTTATATTTTATATTTTACATCTCATCTTTTATATCTCGTATTTTATATTTTGTATTTTATATTTTATATTTTTTATTTTATATTTTATATTTTATATTTTATATTTTATATTTTATATTTTATATTTTATATTTTACATCTCATATTTTATATCTCATATTTTATATTTCGTATTTTATATTTTATATTTTGTATTTTATATTTTACATCTTGCATTTTATATCTTGCATTTTATATCTTGTATTTTATATCTTGTATTTTATATCTTAATATCTTATATTTTATATTTCATATTTTATTTTATTGAGGTACTTTTTTATTGGGATATTTTATTTCACTGGGATATTTTGATTTTACTGGGATATTTTATATTTTATATTTTATTTATTGGGGTATTTTTTAATTGAGTATTTTATTTTATTAGGATATATTTATTTTCTATTATTCTATTGGAGTATTTTGTTTTATTTCAGTGGGATATTCAATTTTATTTGATATTTCATTTTTCTGGGATATTTAATTTCATTGGAATATTTTATTTTTTCGGGATATTTAATTTCATTGGAATATTTTATTTTTTCGGGATATTTAATTTCATTGGAATATTTTATTTTTTCGGGATATTTAATTTCATTGGAATATTTTATTTTTCCAGGACATTCAATTTTATTGGGATATTTCATTTTTCTGGGATATTTAATTTCATTGGAATATTTTATTTTTTCGGGATATTTAATTTCATTGGAATATTTTATTTTTCCAGGACATTCAATTTTATTGGGATATTTCATTTTTCCGGGATATTTCATTTTTCCAGCATTCCCTGGCTTGGTTTATTTGGGATTTCAGGGATAAATTCTGGACCCTGCTCCACCTTATCCCGACTGGAAATGCCCAAATTCCAGCTGGGATCCCCCTGGCTCCCTTCCCGTGGGATTGGGACGATCCCGGAGCTCCTCCCATCCCAAAAAATCCCACAATTCCCAAATCCCGTCAATTCCCGAGTCCCGGCGCCCTCATCCCAACCCTTCCCTTGCAGATCTGGGAGCTCTGGTCCAGCCCCAGGAGCCCATCCCAAAAATCCCGGCCCTACAGGTGAGCCCGGGGACGGGAAAAATCCCGGGAATTGGGAATTCCCAAGGCCGGCCGCTCCACGGAATTCCCGACTCTTTTCCAGAGGGAAAGGAAGGATCCCGAGAACCCCCCGGAACACGGCGAGACCACCCTCGACCCGCCCCGGGATCCGGAATTCCTGGGATAAAGGGAATTCCTGGGATAAAGGGAATTCCTGGGATAAAGGGGATTCCTGGGATAAAGGGGATTCCTGGAATAAAGGGGATTCCTGGGATAAAGGGAATTCCCGGGATAAAGGGGATTCCTGGGGAAAAGGGGATTCCTGGGATAAAGGGGATTCCCAAGAAAAAGGGAATTCCTGGGATAAAGGGAATTCCAGGGATAAAGGGAATTCCTGGGATAAAGAGAATTCCCAAAGAGAAGGGAATTCCCGTGGAAAAGGGAATTTCTGGGGAAAAGGGAATTCTTGGGATAAAGGGAATTCCAGGGATAAAGGGAATTTCTGGGATAAAGGGAATTCTTGGGATAAAGAGAATTCCCGGGATAAAGGGAATTCCTGGGGAAAAGGGAATTCCTGGGATAAAGGGGATTCCCAAGAAAAAGGGAATTCCTGGGATAAAGGGAATTCTTGGGTTAAAGGGAATTCCCAAGAAAAAGGGAATTCCTGGGGAAAAGGGAATTCATGCGATAAAGAGAATTCCCAGGATAAAGGGAATTGCCAAAGAAAAGGGAATTCCTGTGGAAAAGGGAATTTCTGGGGAAAAAGGGGCAATTCTTGGGATAAAGGGAATTCCTGGGGAAAAGGGAATTCATGGGATAAAGAGAATTCCCAGGATAAAGGGAATTCCCAAAAAAAAGGGAATTCTTGTGGAAAAGGGAATTTCTGGGGAAAAAGGGGCAATTCTTGGGATAAAGGGAATTCCTGGGATAAAGGGAATTCCTGGGATAAAGGGCTCCTGGGGAAAACAGAATTCCTGGGATAAAGGGAATTCCCGGGAAAAAGGGAATTCCTGGGGAAAAGGGAATTCCCGAGACCCCAAAAATCCCAAGTTTTTGGCCTCATAGATCCCTAAAATTTTGGCCTCATAAATCCCTAAAATTTTGTGGCAAAACCCCCAAATTCTTTGTCCCGTAAATCCCAAATATTTCATCCCCCAAACCCCCAAACTCTCGGCCCCAGGAGCCAAAATAAATTTATTTTTTAAATTAAAAAAAAAAAAAAAAAAAGTCAAAATGGGTTTATTTTATTAAAAAAAAAAAAAAAAAAAAAGAAAGAATTTTTTTTACAATTTTAGTTCCTCTACGGAAAAAAATAAAAAATAATAAACCAACAAAAATAAAACCCAAAAAACAACGACCAAACACCAACGGAAAGAATTCCCACCGGAGCTGCCGGAATGCTCCAAAAAAATGGGAAAATCCAAGATTTTTTGTTTTTTTTTTTTTTATATATATATTAAAAACCATTAATTTGACATTTTACAACTTTCTACACGCATGCACAAAAAAAAAAAAAAAATCTCGGCTCTGCTGGAAAATCCAAACCCATCCCCAAAAACGGAACTGAAAATCAAAAATTCCAAAAAAAAAAAAAAGGAATTTTTAGCTCCCCAAAAATTCCCGAATGGAATCGTGAATTCGGGAAGATCCATCCGTTTTTTTTTTTTTGCGGGAAAACGCCGACGGAGCCGAAGGATCGGGAGGTGAAATCCGGATCCTTCGGCATCAAAAGGCTGGAAAATATTTGGGAGCAGCGGGAGGGGGTTGAAATTCCCCCCCCCCTAAAAAAATTCCACCCCAAAAAAATTCCCTGCCCCCCAAAAAAATTCCCTCCCCCCCAAATTCCAAAAAAAACGGGGATTTCCTGGAATTTGGATGGATTTCCCCCATTTTGCTACTGGTGCTTACTGGGGAAGCCTCCCCTGGCTCCTTTTTAGTGCTTAGGACAAAATCCGACCCCAAAATCCGACCCCAAAATTCCTCCCCGGGAATAAAATCCGGCGCTTCCGACCCCACGAGGGCGGAGGTGGAAACTGGAAGGATAAAAATATCAAAAAAACGGGAAAATAAAAATTCCGAATCCATCCGTGAGGTATTCGCGACCTGATCAAAGAAAAAATCCCAAAAAAAAGGTGGAAAAGGTAAAAAAAAGGTGGAAAAGGTAAAAAAAAGGTGGAAAAGGTAAAAAAAAAAGGTGATTTTTGCATCCCAGTGGGAATTTTGTGGGATTCTGTCATCGGTGAGAGTTGAGCTCTGCCAGGAGATCCTCGGGGTTACGGATCCGGGATTGTTCCGACGGCGCTCGGAAGCCCCACGGAGCCGCTGCTGGAATTTGGGATGTGGATCCCCTCAGGAGCAGCAAAATCCACCCCAAAAAAACCCCAAAAGCTCTGAAAAAACCCAAATTTCCGCTCGTTTTTCCCTAAAAAATCCCAAAACCGGGAGCGTGGAGGAGGATCCCAAAACCTGGGATAAACCACGGGAGCTTTTCCACAGCAGCCACGGATCCTGGAGGTGATCCCAAATCCTTCCAAAATCCACCTCAAAAAAAAACCCCAAAACCTCAAATTTCAGCTCTGAAAAAACCCAAATTTCCGCTGGTTTTTCCCTAAAAAAATTCCAAAACCGGGAGCGAGGAGGAGGATCCCAAAACCTGGGATAAACCATGGGAGCTTTTCCACAGCAGCCACGGATCCTGGAGGTGATCCCAAATCCTTCCAAAATCCACCCCTCAAAAAAAAACCCCAAAACCTCAAAATTCAGCTCTGAAAAAACCAAATTTCCACTCGTTTTTCCCTAAAAAAAATCAAAACCGGGAGCGAGGAGGAGGCTCCCAAAACCTGGGATAAACCACGGGAGCTTTTCCACAGCAGCCACGGATCCTGGAGGTGATCCCAAATCCTTCCAAAATCCACCTCCAAAAAAAAACCCCCAAAACCTCAAATTTCAGCTCTGAAAAAACCCAAATTTCTGCTCGTTTTTCCTTAAAAAAAATCAAAACCGGGAGCGAGAAGGAGGATCCCAAAACCTGGGATAAACCACGGGAGCTTTTCCACAGCAGCCGCGGATCCTGGAGGTGATCCCAAATCCTTCCAAAATCCACCCCCCAAAAAAAAAACCCCAAAACCTCAAATTTCAGCTCTGAAAAAACCCAAATTTCCGCTCGTTTTTACCTAAAAAATTCCCAAAACCGGGAGCGAGGAGGAGGATCCTAAAACCTGGGATAAACCACGGGAGCTTTTCCATAGCAGCCGCGGATCCTGGAGGTGATCCCAAATCCTTCCCCCACCGCCCAAAAAAATTCCCTTGGGGGAAATTTGGGGAATTTGGCGATTTTGGGGAATTTTTGGGGAATTTTTGGGGATCCCAAAGCCAGCCCCGGGGCCGGGTTTGGGTTTAAGGCCAGAGCCAGGACAGTTGTCCAGGAGAAGAGGAGCAGAAGGTCGGCGGGACCCGGAGCTGCTCCCAGACGCTGGTGAAGAAGAAAATCGGGAATTCTTGGAATTAGCCCTTGAGTTACGGCTCCAAAGGATCCGGATTCCGGGAATGAGGAGGAGGAGGAGGAGGAAGAGGAGGAGGAAGAAAAGGGGCTCAGCCACCTCAAAAAAAAACCCACAAGTGGTCACAATCCCAGGAAGGCGCCGGAGCCGTTTTTCCCGTTGTTTTTCCCATTTTTCCCGTTTTTCGGCCGAGCCGAATTCAGAGATCCGGAGCCGGAGGAACTTTTCTCGGGGATGGGGGAAAAAAACGACAAAAACAACAACAAAAATAAAATCCCAGCCCATCACACCGAGGTCTCCGACTGCAGCCTCATGATGAACTTGTGCGACTTGGGGTCCACGAATTCCTCGGAGAGCTTGAAGAACGGGATCTTCTTGGTGGACACCACCAGGCTGAAGTCCTGGCGCTTGAGGACGAAGACCACGCCGTCCTTGAGGCCGTTGGTCACCGGCTCCTCGCTGACCAGCGTCCACTGCTTGGCCAGCCAGCGTTCCTTGTGGTACTGGATGGTGGGACCGGCCGTCAGGTACCGCTCCAGGAAAGCCTTGGGAATGGGGAGGGAAGGCGGGAATGTCACCTCTGGATGTTTGGGTTTGGGGGTTTCGTGTCACCTCCGGGTGGTTTTTTTGGGGTTTTTTGGGGGATTTTTGGGGTTGTTGGCGGTTGGGAAAGAGCTCTGAGGTCATCTGGGCGATCCCCGGAATTCCAGGAATTCCTCGGGGATGGCCGCTCCAAAGCTCCGGCACCCTCCAAGGGATTTTCCCCCTTTTCCAGGAGGGATTTTCCTGAATTTCACACCCTGAGCCTCCCCTGGCACAGCTCGAGGCCGTTCCCTCTTGTCCTGTCCCTGTTCCCTGGGCTCAGATCCCAAATCCCCCCTGGAAAATCCCAAAACTCCCCCTGGAAAATCCCAAAACTCCCCCTGGAAAATCCCAAAACTCCCCCTGGAAAATCCCAAAATCCCCCCTGGAAAATCCCAAAACTCCCCCTGGAAAATCCCAAAACTCTCTCTGGATCCCCCTTTTCTCCAAGCCGAGCCCCCCCATCTCCCTCAGCATTTTCCATTCCCTTCTCCAGCCATTCCATCCCCATCCCAAGATAAAAAACCCCCAACCCCACCCAGCTCCAACCCCTAATTTTCCCCATCCCAATGATCCCAAAAGGATAAAAAAACCCCGTTTTTGGGCCATCTCCTCCACCTTGGGGGTCATGTCGTGGGTGATGCAGAACTCCAGGTGCTGCAGGATGCTCTCCATGGTGTGGTAGGGCTGCTGCTTGGTGGTCCTCAGGTATTTCTGCATGGCCCGGGCCATGGAGGCGAAGATGGCCTGGGCGGCCTCGCGGGGGTCCATGATCTCCCGCGGGTTCTTCTGCTCCTCCTCCTGCAGCCGCTTGATGTGGGTGAAGGCTTCTTCCACCGCCACCACCAGCCTGAGGGGACAGGCGGGGGGAACAACGCGGGTTTGGGGTGGGAAACGGTGGGTTTGGGGTGGGAAACCACATGGATTTGGGGTGGGAAACTCCATGGATTTGGGGTAGGAAAGGCTGTGGATTTGGGGTGGGAAACCACATGGATTTGGGGTGGAAAACCCTCTGGATTTGGGGTGGGAAACCCTCTGGATTTGGGATGAGAAACTCAGTGGATTTGGGGTGGGAAATGTTACAAATTTGGGGTGGAGAACCCTCTGGATTTGGGGTGGGAAACTCCATGGATTTGGGGTGGGAAACCACATGGATTTGGGGTAGGAAAGGCTGTGGATTTGGGGTTGAAAACCCTCTGGATTTGGGGTTGAAAACCCTCTGGATTTGGGGTGGAAAACCCTCTGGATTTAGGGTGGAAAATGCTCTGGATTTGGGGTTGAAAACACTCTGGATTTGGGGTTGAAAACCCTCTGGATTTGGGATGAGAAACTCAGTGGATTTGGGGTGAGAAACCCTCAGGATTTGGGGTGAGAAACACTCTGGATTTGGGGTGGAAAACCCTCTGGATTTGGGGTGGGAAATGGCATGGATTTGGGGTAGGAAAGGCTGGGGATTTCGGGTGGGAAACCCTCAGAATTTGGGGTGGAAAATGGCATGGATTTGGGGTGGAAAACCCTCTGGATTTAGGGTGGAAAATGCTCTGGATTTGGGGTTGAAAACACTCTGGATTTGGGGTGGAAAACCCTCTGGATTTGGGATGAGAAACTCAGTGGATTTGGGGTGAGAAACCCTCTGGATTTGGGGTGGGAAACTCCATGGATTTGGGGTAGGAAAGGCTGTGGATTTGGGGTTGAAAACCCTCTGGATTTGGGGTTGAAAACCCTCTGGATTTGGGATGAGAAACTCAGTGGATTTGGGGTGGGAAATAACTTGGATTTGGGATGAGAAACTCTGTGGATTTGGGGTGAGAAATACCTTGGATATGGGGTGGGAAACTCATTGGTTTCGGGGTGGAAAATGGAGTGGATTTAGGGGTTGAAAACCCTCTGGATTTGGGGTTGAAAACCCTCTGGATTTGGGTTGATAAACCCCACGGATTTGGGTTGAAAACCCTCGGGATTTGGGTTGATAAACCCCACAGATTTGGGACAGAAAACCCCTCGGACGCGGTGGAATCTTCTCCAACCCAAATTCCCCCAACTCCATCCAAGATCCCTCCAACGAGCCGCAATCTCCCCCCGGCATCTCCAAACCCACAAAAAAACCCCCGGAACGACCCCAGAATCCACGGATTTGCTTTTTCCCCTCCCGCTCTCTCCCCCGTACCTGGCGCGGCGTTTCCGCACCCGGCGCTCGTGCTCGGCCTCCTCGTAGTAGAACTCGTTGTGGCTGTTGTCGCGCCGCCGCGCCGCCGCCGCGATCACCGCCCGCGACTGCCCCGTGGAATTGTTGGTGGAATTCTCTGCGGAGAAGACGGAGAGCTCGGAAAAACAACCCGGAGCTCCCCGGTCTCCTCCACCCCTCCCTCCCCAAAAATAAAAAATCCCAGTGAGGAAGTTTTGGGGTGGGAAAACGGGAGGAGAAGGGGGAAGAGGGAATCTCACCCTCGCCGAGGGAATAGACCTTAAAGCCGGACATTTTCTTGGAGAGGACGGATTTTGGAAGGTTGAGGAGGGCGGGGTTGTAGACGGGGAAGTCGTGGTAGTAATTCTCCAGGATCCACACGGCCGCTCGCTGGATGCTGCCGGGGGGGAAAAACCGGGAATGTGGGGCACGGGGAAAGTTGGGAATGTCAGAGGGGGACACACGGGGAGGGGGTGGAAGGGAATTCCCAGGAAAAATGTGGCTGCCCCATCCTTGGAAACGGCCAAGAGTGGGGTGGTGGGAGGTGTTGGAGCTTCCAACCCGAATCATTCCATGATTCCATCAATTCCCAGGATCATCCAGGCTGGAAAAGAGCTCCAGGATCACCGAGTCCGAGCTGTGTCCAGCCCCAATTTGGTCATCCGGAGGAATTCCCAGGACACCTCCAGGGATGGCCACTCCCAACCTCCCCTTCCACAGAATTTTCCCTTTTCCAGGAGGAATTCCCCCAAATTTCCCACCCTGGCACAGCTGGAGGCCGTTCCCTCTTGAGATCAGAACCCAAACCCCTCCACCCTCATCCAGGTTGGAAAGAGCTCCAGGATCACCGAGTCCAAGCTGTGTCCGCTCCCCTCTTGGTCATCCGGAGGAATTCCCAGGACATCTCCAGGGATGGCCACTCCCAACCTCCCCTTCCACGGAATTTTCCCTTTTCCAGGAGGAATTTCCCCAAATTTCCCACCCTGGCACAACTGGAGGCCGTTCCCTCTCATCCCATCCACGTTCCTCGAGCTCAGAACCCAAACCCCTCCACCCTCACCCCCTCCACCGCCTTCAGAACATCCCCAAACCGCCCCTCGCCGCTTTTTCCATGGAAAACCCCCCCAACCCCGCTTCCCCGCGGGAATTCCGCGCCCTCCCACCTGAGGTGGCCGACGTTGTAGAAGCGGCTGGCGCCGTCGGCCGAGCGCACGGCCTTGAGCGTGAACTGGGGCTGGAGCTGCCGCAGCTCCAGCAGCACCACGGCCAGGTAGTGGACGAAGAGCAGCGCGTCCACCAAGGAGACGGCGAACTGCACCACGCCCCGGTAGTTGCGGTCCCGGGAATCCAAGATGCGGACGCCGTAGAAGAGCCAGTAGGAGACGACCAGCAGGAAGACCAGCACCATCAGCAGGGCGCGGAAGACGAAGACGCGCGGGAAGAAGGCTTTGGGCCGGCGGAAGAACAAGGCCCAGCTGCCCAGCAGGAGGATGAGGAGTTTGAAGGCCACCGAGATGAAGAGCCCCTCGCAGGGCGTCCCGCAGGGCTCCAGCTCCTCCCGCCACAGCAGCTGAGGGAGGAGGAGGAAGGCCAAGGGCGTGAGGAAGGCCAGGAGCGCCAGGGCGGCGCCCAGGGCCACGCCCAGGTGGCGGGAGCAGTCCAGGTGGGCGCTGTCCTCCATGTCCTTGGTGATGCGCGTGAGGTCATCGTGGGAGATGCTGTGCTCCGACGTCCCCGTCACCACCGTGGTGGTCTCGCCCCAGTTGTCGTCCTGGGGACAGGGGACATTCCAAAGGGTGGCTCCGTGTCCCAGGTGGCCACCTGACCTCCAGGAGCTCCCACCCACCACGGATCCAAACCAGGAATTGTCACCTGGAGAGGGACAGGGGACATTCCAAAGGGTGGCTCCGTGTCCCACCTGACCCCCAGGAGCTCCCAGGGACATTCCAGAGGTGGCTCCATGTCCCACCTGGCCCAGGTGGCCACCTGACCTCCAGGAGCTCCTGGGGACGTTCCAAAGGTGGCTCCGTGTCCCACCTGACCCCCAGGAGCTCCCACCCACCTCCAAACCAGGAATTGTCACCTGGAGAGGGACAGGGGACATTCCAAAGGTGGCTCCGTGTCCCACCTGACCTCCAGGACCTCCCACCCAGCACCCAGGTGTCATCCTGAGGGGTGGCTCTGTGTCCCACCTGGCCCAGGTGGCCACCTGACCTCCAGGAGCTCCTGGGGACATTCCAAAGGGTGGCTCCGTGTCCCACCTGACCTCCAGAACCTCCCACTTTTCACCCCTCCAAACCAGGAACTGTCACCTGGACAGGGACAGGGGACATTGTCCCACCTGACCTCCAGGAGCTCCTGGGGACATTCCAAAGGGTGGCTCCGTGTCCCACCTGACCCCCAGGAGCTCCCACCCACCTCCAAACCAGGAATTGTCACCTGGAGAGGGACAGGGGACATTCCAAAGGTGGCTCCGTGTCCCATCTGACCTCCAGGAGCTCCCACCCACCTCCAAACCAGCAATTGTCACCTGGAGAGGGACAGGGGACATTGTCCCACCTGGCCCCCAGGAGCTCCCACCCACCTCCAAACCAGGAACTGTCACCTGGACAGGGACAGGGGACATTCCCAGGGCTCCTTCCCGAATTCCTCCAATCCCAGAGGTGCATTCCCATCTCCAAACCCCCATCCCACCTCCAAGCCGGGAGCGCTCCCCGGAGCCATCGCCCTCCTCGGGGGTGGCGGAACCTCAGCCCGGAGCCGGGAGAGCGGCGATTCCGACGGGAATTTTTCCCCTCTGGGAAAGCTCCGGCTCCGTTGGGATCGGGAAGCTCCCAGACTTCCCAGCAAAACCCCCAGGGCTGGCGGGGCCGGACGGAACACGCCCGGCACACCCCCGCGCCGGGAATCGTCGGGAATTGTTGGGAATCGCTCCGGACGGGCCCTTCCCTGCTCCAGAACCCCCCTCTCTCCCATCCCAAAAAATCCCGGATTCCTTCCCAGCTGGATTCCTTCCCCTCTCCCTGGGGCTTTCCCTCATCCTGGGGTTTTGGGCGCTCCTGGAATTTTTTTTTTCCGCGTGGGAATTTTCCCCCACAGATTTCTGCGGGAAAACCGGGAAGTTCTTCCCTGTGCGGGCGCGGGTTTTTCCACGGATTCCCCGTCCCTGGAAGTGCCCAATTCCAGCCCTGGGAGAGCGGGAGGTGGGGCCCTGCCCGTGGGACGATCCTTGAGGTCCCTTCCGAGCAATTCCATGGATTTTCATTTCCATTCCGGGGTTTTCCAGAGGGACGGGAAGGGCGGCTCTGGGAGCGCCATTCCCAGGAAAAGCCGCCGGAGCCGCCGGCGTGGGCGGATTGGGAGAGGATGAAAGGCCGGGATGGGGCTTGGAGGAATTCCAGGATTCAGGAATGAGAGGCACCAGGGATCTCTGGGGCGGGGCAGCCTCCTCTGCCTCCATCCAGCCGGGAATTTGGGACAAATCCCGAAGGTTTGGATCCGTCGGATCCCGAGGGGCGTTTCCCACCCCTGGCTCTTCCCGAGGCCGGGATGGGGCTTGGAGGAATTCCAGGATTCGGGAATGAGGGGCACCAGGGATCTCTGGGGCGGGGCAGCCTCCTCTGCCTCCATCCAGCCGGGAATTTGGGACAAATCCCGAAAGTTTGGATCCGTCGGATCCCGAGGGGCGTTTCCCACCCCCGGCTCTTCCCGAGGCGCCGCCGGAGCCGCCTCTCCTTTCATTTTCTCCTTTCCCAGGGACCGGCTGGACCGGCCGGACCGCTCCGCCGGGAAATTCCGCCGGGAAGCTCCCGGGATCCCTCCCTGGGGATTCCAAACCTTCCCCCGCTCACCCTCTCGTCCCCCCGCGTGGATTCGTTGTCCAGCAAAGGCTCTCCCGGCGCTTGGATCGTCACCGATTTGTCCCCGCGCGTCCCGTCCCGGCTCTTGGAGCGGTGCCGCTCCCGCCGATCCCTGGGGAAAAAAGCGGGAAAAGAAGCGGGAAAAGAAGTGGGAAAAACGGGAAAAGAAGCAGGAAAAGGAGTGGGAAAAGCAGGAAAAGAAGCGGGAAAAGAAGCAAGAAAAGCGGGAAAAGAAGTGGGAAAAGAAGCAGGAAAAGAAGTGGGAAAAGAAGCAAGAAAAGCGGGAAAAGAAGTGGGAAAAGAAGTGGGAAAAGAAGCAGGAAAAGAAGAGGGAAAAGAAGTGGGAAAAGAAGTGGGAAAAGCAGGAAAAGAAGCGGGAAAAGAAGCGGGAAAAGAAGTGGGAAAAGCGGGAAAAGGAGTGGGAAAAGAAGCGGGAAAAGAAGTGGGAAAAGAAGTGGGAAAAGAAGTGGGAAAAGAAGGGGGAAAAGAAGGGGGAAAAGCAGGGAAAGAAATGGGAAAAGCGGGAAAAGAAGCGGGAAAAGAAGGGGGAAAAGAAGTGGGAAAAGAAGTGGGAAAAGAAGCAAGAAAAGCGGGAAAAGAAGTGGGAAAAGAAGTGGGAAAAACAGGAAAAGTGGGAAAAGAAGCGGGAAAAGAAGTGGGAAAAGAAGCGGGAAAAGAAGTGGGAAAAGAAGCGGGAAAAGAAGTGGGAAAAGAAGCGGGAAAAGCGGGAAAAGAAGCAGGAAAAGAAGTGGGAAAAGAAGCAGGAAAAGAAGTGGGAAAAGAAGCAGGAAAAGAAGTGGGAAAAGCAGGAAAAGAAGCGGGAAAAGAAGTGGGAAGAGGGAAAACAAGCAGGAAAAGCAGGAAAAGCGGGATGAGGACACGCCGTAGCGGGATGAGGACACGCAGCGGGATGAGGACACGCAGCGGGATGAGGACACGCCGCAGCGGGATGAGGACACGCCGTAGCGGGATGCGGGGACGCCCCCCGGGGAATCCCGGGATCTCTCACCTGTGCTTGCGGGAGCTGCGGGAATGGCCGGATTTGTAGGAATAGCCGGAATACTGCGACTCGTTGTCCATGGCGTCGGAACGCCGGGATTTGCGGCGCTCCGGGATTTGGGATTTGGGTTTTCCCGGGAAAGCGGCCAGGGCCTCCTTCAGGGGGGGTTTCCTCAGGCCCAGGGGCACCTTCAGGAGATCGACCGTGACCTTGAGGGGCTCAATTTTGTCACCTTGGGGTGGCCCTGGCTCAGGAGAAAAGGAGGCGCCCACCTGGGGGGACGCGGAGGAGCGTCAGCGGGGCTGCACCAGTACGGCCCAGTATGGCCCAGTATGGACCAGTATGGCCCAGAATGGCCCAGTATGACCCAGTATGACCCAGTATGGTCCAGTATGGCCCAGAATGGCCTAGAACAGCCCAGTATGGCCCAGTATGGTCCAGTGTGGCCTAGAACAGCCCAGAATGGCCCAGTTTAGCCCAGTTTAGCCCAGTTTGGCCCAGGATGTCCCAGGATGGCCCAGTATGGACCAGTATGGCCCAGTATGGACCAGTATGGCCTGGAACGGCCCAGAATGGCCCAGTTTAGCCCAGTTTAGCCCAGTTTGGCCCAGGATGTCCCAGGATGGCCCACTATGGCCCAGTATGGCCCAGTATGGCCCAGTATGGCCCAGTATGGACCAGTATGGCCTGGAACGGCCCAGAATGGCCCAGTTTAGCCCAGTTTAGCCCAGTTTGGCCCAGGATGTCCCAGGATGGCCCACTATGGCCCAGTATGGCCCAGTATGGCCCAGTATGGCCCAGAACAGCCCAGTATGGCCCAGTACGGCCCAGTATGGCCCAGTATGGATGATCCTGCCAAATCCCAAATCCCTTTTCCCAAGGTTCTGGGGGAATCCGGACCCCCCCATTCCCCCTCTGGGAGCCATCCCAGGTTTCCATGGAAATCCCATTCCCACCAAATCTCCCCCCAAAAAAATTCCTCCGGCTCCTCTTCCGAGGGCTCGGGAGAGCGGGAGAAGGGGCCAAGGAGGAAAAGGGGGAAGGGAAGGGAATTCCTTTGTCCGGAATTCCGGATGATCCCGCGCGGATCTCCATGGAAACCGAGGCCTTTCCCCGCCGCCGGCGTTGGCCGGGAGATGGGAACGGGGCCGGGACGCGCTGGGGGTCCCAGTATATCCCAGTAAGGGCTGGGTCCTGTCCCAGTATATCCCAGTAAGGGCTGGGTCCTGTCCCAGTATATCCCAGTACATCCCAGTATATCCCAGTAAGGGCTGGGTCCTGTCCCAGTGCGTCCCAGTAAGGGCTGGGTCCTGTCCCAGTGCGTCCCAGTAAGGGCTGGATCCTGTCCCAGTATATCCCAGTAAGGGCTGGGTCCTGTCCCAGTATATCCCAGTACATCCCAGTATATCCCAGTAAGGGCTGGGTCCTGTCCCAGTAGATCCCAGTACATCCCAGTATATCCCAGTAAGGGCTGGATCCTGTCCCAGTATATCCCAGTAAGGGCTGGGTCCTGTCCCAGTATATCCCAGTACATCCCAGTATATCCCAGTAAGGGCTGGGTCCTGTCCCAGTATATCCCAGTAAGGGCTGGATCCCGTCCCAGTATATCCCAGTAAGGGCTGGATCCTGTCCCAGTGCGTCCCAGTAAGGGCTGGGTCCTGTCCCAGTATATCCCAGTAAGGGCTGGGTCCTGTCCCAGTATATCCCAGTAAGGGCTGGGTCCTGTCCCAGTATATCCCAGTAAGGGCTGGGTCCTGTCCCAGTGCGTCCCAGTAAGGGCTGGATCCTGTCCCAGTGCGTTCCAGTAAGGGCTGGGTCCTGTCCCAGTGTGTCCCAGTAAGGGCTGGATCCTGTTCCAGTATATCCCAGTAAGGGCTGGGTCCTGTCCCAGTATATCCCAGTAAGGGCTGGGTCCTGTCCCAGTGCATCCCAGTAAGGGCTGGGTCCTGTCCCAGTATATCCCAGTAAGGGCTGGGTCCTGTCCCAGTATATCCCAGTAAGGGCTGGGTCCTGTCCCAGTATATCCCAGTAAGGGCTGGGTCCTGTCCCAGTGCGTCCCAGTAAGGGCTGGATCCTGTCCCAGTGCGTTCCAGTAAGGGCTGGGTCCTGTCCCAGTGTGTCCCAGTAAGGGCTGGATCCTGTTCCAGTATATCCCAGTAAGGGCTGGGTCCTGTCCCAGTATATCCCAGTAAGGGCTGGGTCCTGTCCCAGTGCATCCCAGTAAGGGCTGGGTCCTGTCCCAGTATATCCCAGTAAGGGCTGGGTCCTGTCCCAGTATATCCCAGTAAGGGCTGGATCCTGTCCCAGTATATCCCAGTAAGGGCTGGGTCCTGTCCCAGTATATCCCAGTAAGGGCTGGATCCTGTCCCAGTGCGTCCCAGTAAGGGCTGGGTCCTGTCCCAGTGCGTCCCAGTAAGGGCTGGGTCCTGTCCCAGTATATCCCAGTAAGGGCTGGGTCCTGTCCCAGTGCGTCCCAGTAAGGGCTGGATCCTGTCCCAGTGCGTCCCAGTAAGGGCTGGGTCCTGTCCCAGTATATCCCAGTAAGGGCTGGGTCCTGTCCCAGTGTGTCCCAGTAAGGTCTGGATCCTGTCCCAGTATATCCCAGTAAGGGCTGGGTCCTGTCCCAGTAGATCCCAGTAGATCCCAGTTTCCCCAGTAAGGGCTGGATCCCGTCCCAGTAGATCCCAGTAGATCCCAAATAATGGATGGATCCTGTCCCAGTAACCCCAGTAACAAATGGATCCCGTCCCAGTACATCCCAGTACATCCCAGTTTCCCCAGTGATGGCTGCATCCCGTCCCAGTAGATCCCAGTAGATCCCAGTAATGGATGGTTCCCATCCCAGTAGATCCCAGTAGATCCCAGTGATGGATTGATCCCATCCCAGTAGATCCCAGTAGATCCCATTAATGGATTGTTCCCATCCCAGTAGATCCCAGTAGATCCTAGTAATTGGTGGATCCCATCCCAGTAGATCCCAGTAGATCCCAGTATCCCCAGTGATGGCTGGATCCCGTCCCAGTAGATCCCAGTAGATCCCAGTAGATCCCAGTAGATCCCAGTTTGTTTCCCCGGTCAGAGCCGGCCTCACCGGGCGGTTCCGGTTCCGGTTCCGGTTCCGGTTCCGGCTCCGTCCCGGCGCTCAGCGAAGCCTCGGGAGCCTCCGGAGCCTCCGGAGGGGCCGGGATCGGCCACGGGCCGGGCATGGGGGGGTCACGGCACGGGGGGGCCGCCCTGGAGCTGGGGACAAAACACCGGGAATGGGGGAGCTGATCCCGAATTCCAGAGAATTCCCGAATTCCCAGATCTCCGTCAAAAACCGGGAATGGGGGAGCTGCTCCCGAATCCCAGGGAATTCCCGAATTCCCGGATCTCCATCAAAAACCGGGAATGGGGGAGCTGCTCCCGAATTCCCAACAATTCCCGAATTCCTGGATCTCCGTCAAAAACCGGGAATGGGGGAGCTGATCCCGAATTCCAGGGAATTCCAAAATTCCTGGATCTCCGTCAAAAACCGGGAATGGGGGAGCTGATCCCGAATTCCCGGGAATTCCAAAATTCCTCAGAATCTCCGTCAAAAACCGGGAATGGGGGAGCTGATCCTGAATTCCCGGGAATTCCTGAATTCCCAAATCTCCGTCACAAACCGGGAATGGGGGAGCTGGTCCCGAATTCCCAACAATTCCCAAATTCCCAAATCTCCATCAAAAACCGGGAATGGGGGAGCTGGTCCCGAATCCCAGGGAATTCCAAAATTCCTGAGAATTCCCAAATTCCCAAATCTCCATCACAAACCGGGAATGGGGGAGCTGGTCCTGAATTCCCAACAATTCCCGAATTCCCGGATCTCCGTCAAAAACCGGGAATGGGGGAGCTGGTCCCGAATTCCCAACAATTCCCGAATTCCTGAGAATCTCCGTCAAAAACCGGGAATGGGGGAGCTGCTCCCGAATTCCCAACAATTCCCGAATTCCCGGATCTCCGTCAAAAACCGGGAATGGGGGAGCTGCTCCCGAATTCCAGGGAATTCCAAAATTCCTGAGAATTCCCAAATTCCCAAATCTCCATCACAAACTGGGAATGGGGGAGCTGGGCCCGAATTCCCAACAATTCCCAAATTCCTGGATCTCCATCAAAAACTGGGAATGGGGAAGCTGCTCCCCAATCCCAGAGAATTCCCAAATTCCCCAGAATTCCCGGATCTCTGTCAAAAACCGGGAATGGGGGAGCTGATCCCCAATCCCAGAGAATTCCTGAATTCCAGAGGATTCCCAAATTCCCAACAATTCCCAGATCATGGCCAGAAACCGGGAATGGGGGAGCTGCTCCCCAATCCCAGAGAATTCCCAAATTCCCGGGAATTCCCAAATTCCTGGGAATTCCCGGATCTCCATCAAAAACCGGGAATGAGGGAGCTGCTCCCAAATTCCTGACAATTCCCAGATCACAGCAAAAACCGGGAATGGGGGAGCTGTTCCCAAATTCCCGACAATTCCCAAATTCCCGACAATTCCTGGATTTCAGTCAAAAACCCAGGAATTTCAGGAGCTTTTCCCAGATTTCTGCCAATCCCTGAATCCCGGGAATTCCAGGATCCCGCCAATTCCCAGATCCCGGCCAAAACTCAGGAATTCAGGAGCTTCTCCCAGATTTCCACCAATTCCCGAATCCCGGGAATTCCGGGATCCTGGGAATCCTGGCCCTGGACGATGGGCTGGGATAAATTTGGGATTTTCCAGGGATGCCTGAGTTTTCCAGGAATCCCAGCTGAAGCAAATTCGGGATTCTCCAGAAATCCTGGGCTTTTCCATGAATCCCTGGATTTTCCAGCTGTTCCGAGCCGTCTCAGCCCCAGCTGAGATAAATCCGGGATTTTCCAGGAATCCGTGAGGTTCCCGGGCGCCATCCCGGTTTTCCAAAGGGAATTTGGGAATTCCAGCAGGAATCCGGGAGCTCCTCATCCTCTCTCCTTCCAGCAGAGGGGGAAAAAAAAAATTCCCAGGGATTTTTCTTGGAATCTTTCCCAGCAGAGCCGGTTCCGCCGCCCTGGAAAAGTCGGGAAGGGATTCCCGGACTCCGGGAGACGCCGGGAGCCAGAGCCGGATGCAAAAGAGGAGGAGGAGGAAAATTCCCGGTTTTTTTTAATCCCGGGATGATCAAAGCTCCCCAAAAATCCCCCCAGGGCCGGGGAGGCTTCGCCATTCCCGACATCTTCAAGTCCAGGCTGGAATTTTTCCTGGGATGGGGCTCGGGATCGAAGCCCCGAACTCCAAATCCAAGGTTTGGGAATCAAATATTCCCGGAAAAAAACTGGGAAAATGGTTAAAAATAAGGAATAAATCCGAGCGTTTCCGGGTGAGAAAGGTTCTTCCCAAGGGCTCCGGAGAATTCCAAGAGGAAATTCCACTCAGGCGGATCCGGGGAAAGCCGGGAATGAGTTTTCCTGGGAAAAAAAATCCCACTGGGAGAGGGAGAATCCGGCGGGTGAAGGATCCGGGATTCCCGTCCTGGAGGAATTCGGGAATGAGGTGGGAGAATCCCAAGGTTCCTTTTCCAGGAGAATCCGACCCCGGGATCCAGCCGGGAATCCGGGATGTGCTTCCAAAGCCAGGATCCCGGGATTGTCCGAGGTCACCGACTCCAAGCTGGGATGGATCGAACTCCAGAATTCCGGGAATTCCTGGGACGACTCCAGGGATGGGGATCCAACCTTCCCTGAGCCTCTTCCCACGCTTCCCAACGTTTTTTCCATGGGAAAATCATCCCAAATATCCCATCCTGGCAGAGCTGGAGGAGCCTGGAATCCTGAATTCCCGGCAAAAATTCCAGGATTTGGGAATTCCCACTAATTCCCTGAATTCCCCCATCCCAAATTCCCGAGGAATTGCTCAGGATTCCCTGGATAAATCCCAAATCCCATCTCCCCGTCGCTTCCAGGCGTCTCCGTGGGATTTGGGAAGGACGATCCCGGAATTCCCCACTGGGAATTCCGACTTTTTTTGGGAGAAAGCCCCAAATCCCAATTCCTGCCCCGAAAGGACGCCGGGATCAGCCGGGATCAGCCGGGATCGGGGTTCTGGATCCATGGAAACTCCTCTCCATCAGCTCCCGATCCTTTGGGATCTCCTCAATCCATCATTCCTGGATCCCGGGATCCAGGAATCATCAATCCATCATTCCTGGATCCAGGAACGCCGGGATATTTCCATCCACATCCAGGGAATTCCTGGGATTCGGGGAGCGGCTCTGAGCGGAATTCCCAGCCGGGAATTCCCAAATCCCTTCCCCAACATCACACAAATTCCCGGACAATAAATCCATAAAAACCTGCGGAAAACTCATCCCAAATCCCAAATTAATCCCAAATTAATCCCAAATTAATCCGGATCCGCCACCTCCAGGCTGCTCCCTCCGGCCCCATTGTCTGCCAGGAGCCGGGAAAAAAACAAGGAATGATCCCAGGGAATGATTCCAAAGGCTGGGAGCCTCTGGAATACGCGGCGGGGACGGATTTGGGGTCACCGGGTCCCCCCTCTCCGGCCGCCGCCTGTTAATTGTTAATTGTTCATTAATTAAATCATCCCGGCTTCACAAAGCCCCTGGAAAATCCTCGGGATCGCGTCTGATTCCAAGGAATCCCGGGGATTTCTGGGATGGAGGCCGGGAGGGGATTTGATGATCCCGAAATCGCCGTTTTTGAGGCGTTTTTAAGGTGTTTTTTTGGTGTTTTTAAGGCGTTTTTAAGGTGTTTTTTGGGTGTTTTTTAGGTGTTTTTAAGGTGATTTTAAGGTGATTTTTTGGTGGTTTTAAGGCTTTTTTTGGTGGTTTTTTGGTGTTTTTTTGGTGTTTTTTTGGTGTTTTTGAGGCGTTTTTAAGGTGTTTTTGAGGTGTTTTTTTTGGTGTTTTTAAGGCGTTTTTAAGGTGTTTTTTTGGTGTTTTTAAGGCGTTTTTAAGGTGTTTTTTTGGTGTTTTTAAGGTGTTTTTAAGGTGTTTTTTTGGTGTTTTTAAGGTGTTTTTTAGATGTTTTTAAGGTGGTTTTTTTGGTGTTTTTAAGGTGTTTTTGAGGTGTTTTTGAGGTGTTTTTAAGGTGTTTTTAAGCTGTCTTTAAGGTGTTTTTTTGGTGTTTTTAAGGTGTTTTTAAGGTGTTTTTTAGGTGTTTTTAAGGTGTTTTGTTGGGGGTTTTTTTTTGTTTTTTTGTTGTTTTCGCCTCCGCCCGCGGGGCGGGAACGGCTCCCAAAGGGAAAAATCCATCCCAGCCGGAGCTCCGGGAGAAACCGGCTCGGGATCCGGCTGGGGCTGTCCCGGGGACACCGGCGGGGACGGGGGGGACACCGGGGGGGACAGCGGGGGACACCGGAGAGAGCGGGGGGACACCGGGGACAGCGGGGGGGACAGCGGGGACACCCCGGAGGTGATGGGGGACACTGTGAGGGACACCGGGGACACGGGGGGGGACACGGGGGGACACCGGGGACACCCCGGAGGTGATGGGGGACACCGGGAGGACACCGGTGACACCAGGGGGACACCGGGAGGGACAGCGGGGACACCCCGGAGGTGATGGGGGACACCGGGAGGGACACCAGAGAGAGCGGGGGGACACTGGGGACAGCGGGGAGAGAGGGGGGACAGCGGGGACACCACGGAGGTGATGGGGGACACTGTGAGGGACACCGGGGACACCGGGGGGGACAGCAGAGAGAGCGGGGGGACACCGGCGACACCGGGGAGAGCAGGGGACACCGGGAGGACACCGGGAGGGACACCGGGGACACCGGGAGGGACACCGGAGAGAGCGGGGGGACACTGGGGACAGCGGGGAGAGAGGGGCGACACCGGGGAGGACACCGGGGACACCGGGGGACAGCGGGGGGGACACCGGAGAGAGCGGGGGAACACGGGGGGACAGCGGGGAGAGCGAGGGGACACCGGGGAGGACACCGGGGACACCGGGGGGGGACAGCAGAAAGAGCGGGGGGACACCGGGGAGAGCGGGGGGACACGGGGAACATCAGGGGGACACCGGGAGGGACACCGGGGACAGCGGGAGGACACCGGGGACACCACGGAGGTGATGGAGGACACAGGGGAACACCGGGGGGACACCGGGGACACCGGAGAGAGCGGGGGGACACCGGCGGGGACAGCGGGAACACCCCGCAGGTGACGGGGGACACACGGGGGACACCGGGGACACCCCGCAGGTGACGGGGGACACACGGGGGACACCGGGGACACCCCGGGGGACACCGGCGACCCCCGCAGCTGCCCCGGCCAGGGGCACAAAGCTCCGGAGCCGCCGCGCCCGGGGGGCGATCCCGGGGATCCCGGGGGTCGCATCGCGCCCCGAGCAGGCTCCGACGGAGCCCCGCAGCCCCGGGGGGATCCCGGGAGGATCCCGGAGGACTCCGGGGAGGGTCCCGGGGGGGTTCCGGGGAGGATCCCGGGGGGTTCCATCGCCCCCTCCCCACCCCGGGACCCCCCGGTTCCCGCGCCGGGCTCGGGGCGCTCGGAGCCGCCGCCAGCCCCGGCAAAGCCGCGGTACCGGGGCCCTTCCCGGGAGGGAAACGCGCCCGGCCCCGGCCCCGGCCCGGCCCCATCCCCTCCTCTCCCGGCTCCGGGGACGGTTCGGAATCCCGGGATTTTCCCTCCCCGGCCCGGGATCGCCCCCAAAGGCGGCGCCGCCCGGGGTCCCCCCGCACTCACCATCGCCGCCGCACCTTTGTGCGCGTCCCCCCCGCACCGAAACCCCGGCGGCGGCGGCGGAGCAGCGGCGGGAGGAGGAGGAGGAGGAGGAGGAGGAGGAGGAGGAGGAAGAGGAGGAGGAGGCGGAGGAAGCCCCGGTTCCCAGCCGAGCCCCCCCGCCCCCGCTGGCGGCCGCTCCCGCCCATTGTCTGCGCTCCGCGCTCCCGGCGCCGCCGCGGGGCCGTGGGGAGGGGCGGGGGGACCCCCGGGGACAGGCGGGGACGCCCCCCCGAACACCCCGGGACCCCCGGGGACAGCCTGGGACCCCTCCCGAACACCCAGGGACACCCCCCGAACACCCAGGGACAACCCCCGAACACCCAGGGACCCCCGCGGGCAGCCGGGACCCCCCCAGGGACCCCCCCCGAACATCCAGGGACACCCCCGAACACCCAGGGACCCCCCAGGGACCCCCACGAACACCCAGGGACCCCCACGGACAGCCGGGGACCCCCCCCGATCTTCGGGACCCCCCCCCGAACACCCAGGGACCCCCAGGGACCCCCCCGAACACCCAGGGACCCCCACGGGCAGCCGGGGACCCCCCCCGATCTTCGGGACCCCCCCCCGAACACCCAGGGACCCCCCAGGGACCCCCCCGAACACCCAGGGGACCCCCCCCGAACATCCAGGGACACCCCCGAACACCCAGGGACCCCCCAGGGACCCCCACGAACACCCAGGGACCCCCACGGGCAGCCGGGGACCCCCCCCGATCTTCGGGACCCCCCCCCGAACACCCAGGGACCCCTCAGAGACCCCCCCTGAACACCCAGGGACCCCCGGGGGCAGCTGAAGACCGCCCCCCCGAACACCCAGGGACCCCCGGGGACCCCCTCGAGCACCCAGGGACCCCCCCGAACACCCAGGGACCCCCCGCAAACATTCAGGGACCCCTCCCGAACACCCAAAGACCCCCAGGGGCAGCCGGGACCCCCCCGAACACCCAAAGACTCCCCTCGAACACTCAGGGACCCCCCAGGGATCCCCCCCGAACACCCAGGGACCCCCCCTGGACACTCAGGGACCCCCACAGGCATGCGGGGACCCCCCCGATCTTCGGGAACCCCCCGAACACTCAGGGACCCCCGACCCGACACCCAAAGACCCCCCCGGAACACCCCGGGGGTGTTTAGAGGGTCTCAGCTCGGGGGGGGTTTAGAGGGTCCTGGGGGGGGGTCAGACCGAGCCCCCCGGGTTTGGGGGGTCCTGGGGGGAGTTTGGGGGGTCCTGGAGGGGGTCCTGGGGGGGGTTTAGAGGGTTCTGGGGGGGGTCAGACCGAGCCCCCCGAGTTTGGGGGGTCCTGGGAGGAGTTTGGGGGGTCCTGGGGGGCTCAGACCGAGCCCCCCGGGTTTGGGGGTTCCTGGGGGGAGTTTGGGGGGCCCTGGGGGGGGTCAGACCGAGCCACCCCGGGTTCGGAGGGTCCTGGGGGGGGTCCTGGGGTTGGTTTAGAGGGTCCTGGGGGGGGTCAGGCAGAGCCCCCCGGGTTTGGGGGGTCCTGGAAGGAGTTTGGGGGGTCCTGAGGGGGGTCAGGCCGAGCCCCCCCGGGGGAGGGATCCCCCGATCCCCCCCAGAGCCCCCCAATAACGAGCGCAGCGCGGAGGGGGCGCGGCCGCTGCCCGGAACAGCCGCGCTCTCTCAATGGGAGGGGGCGGGACCTCGGAGGCCACGCCCCCTTCGGCGCTGACCAATGGGGTGAGGCGGGGGGAGAGAGCAGCGCTGCCATTGGTGGGATTGAAATGCGAGGTTCGGCATCAATGGGGAGGGAAAATGGGGGGGATTTGGGGGGAATTTGGGGGAATTTCGGGGGAATTGGGGGGAATTTGGGGGAATTTGGGGGAATTTCGGGGGATATTGGGGGAGATTTGGAGCAGAGGGAGATGGGGTGATTTGGGGGGGATTTGGGGAGATTTCGGGGAGATTTGGGGTAGGGGGACATGGAGGGATTTGGGGGAAATTGAGGGGGATTTGGGGCGGGGGGTGATGGGGAGGATTTGGGGAGGGGACATGAGGGAATTTTGGGGTGAGGGATGAGGGGGATCATGGAGTGAAGGGCAATGGGGTTACGGGGCGGGCTCAGTGCCCCCCACTTTATTTTTTCACAGCCCTAAATGAGCAGAAGAACCAAACCCTAAATGAGCAGAGCCCAGAGCGAGAAGTGACCCCAAACCCGGCCCAGAGTGACCCCAAAAAGGGCTCAGGGTGACCCCAAAAAGGGCTCAGGGTGACCCCAAACCGGGATCTCCCCTCAGGCCCCGGAGGCGCCCCGGGATCCCCCCTCAGCCCCGGGGAACGCTGGCCCCGCCCCTGCCCGGCGCTGATTGGCTCAGCCCACAGGCCACGCCCACTCCCGCTCTGACCACGCCCACTCCCTCGCTGACCACGCCCCGCCGCTGATGAGGGGGCGTGTCCCGGCGTGACGTCACGCGCAGTACCCGGATGCAAACCCGGAAGTGAAGCGGAGGGCAGCATGGCCGCCCCGGTTCCACCGGAGCCGCTCCCTGGGCTCGGAGCCTCGGGCCCGGCTCGGGGCTCCCGATCCTGCCGGGATCCCGCTCCTTTTGTTCAATAAATGGCGGCGTTTGGCGAAGGGATCCCGGGTCTAACGGCGGGGACACGGAGGGGACACCGGGACAGGGATGGGGACACTCCTGGGATACCCCTGGGGACACCCTTGGGGACACCGGGACACTCCTGGGGACACTGGGACATCCTTGGGGACACCTTGGGGACACCGGGACAGGGATGGGGGCACTTCTGGGATACCCCTGGGGACATCCCCGGGGACACCCTTGGGGACACGGGGACACGGAGAGGACACCGGGACATCCCTGGGTAAAATGGGGAATTGGGGAAAAAAATGGGGGGAAATGGGGAAAAATGGGGGGGAAATGGGGGGGAATTGGGGAAAAAAATGGGGGGGAAATGGGGAAAAAATGGGGGAAAAAATGGGTGGAAATGGGGGGGAAATGGGAAAAAAAATGGGGAAAATGGGGGGAAAATGGGGAAAAAATGGGGGGAAATGGGGAAAAAATGGGGGGAAATGGGAAAAAAATGGGGGGGAAATGGGGGAAAAAATGGGGGGAAAATGGGGAAAAAATGGGTGGAAAATGGGGAAAAAATGGGAAAAAATGGGGGGAAAATGGGGAAAAAATGGGGGGAAAAATGGGTGGAAAATGGGGGGGAAATGGGGAAAAACTGGAAGAAAAATGGGGGGAAAATGGGGGAAAAAATGGGGGGAAAAATGAGAAAAAATGGGGAAAAAATGGGGAATTGTGGAAAAAATGGGGAATTGTGGGAAAAAATGGGGAGAAACGGGGAATTGGGGCAAAAAAATGGGGAAAAAATGGGGTAAAAATGGGGGGAAAAATTGGGAATTGTGGAAAAAATGGGGAAAAAATGGGGAAAAAATGGGGAATTGGGGTAAAAAAATGGGGGGGAAATGGGGAATTGGGTAAAGAAATGGGGAATTGGGGTAAATAATGGGGAATTGGGTAAAGAAATGGGGAATTGGGGTAAATAATGGGGAATTGTGTGGGAAAAGGGCTGGAGAAGCGAGGACAAAGGGCTGGAATGTCAATGAGAGCTGAGCTGCCGTTGTCAGGGGGACAAAGGGGAACAGATGGGAACGGGGCCCCGAAGGGATCCGGGATCTGCCGGGCTGGGAAAACGGCTCTGGAGGGACTGGGAATGGGAAAAATGGTCTTAAAAGGGATTGGGAATGGGAAAAAGGATCCTAAAAGGGATTGGGAATGGGAATTATGGTCCTAAAAGGGATTGAGAGTGGGGGAAAGGATCCTAAAGGGCATTGGGAATGGGAAAAATGGTCTTAAAAGGGATTGGGAATGGGAAAAATGGTCTTAAAAGGGATTGGGAATGGGGGAAAGGATCCTAAAGGGGATTGGGAATGGGGGAAAGGATCCTAAAAGGGATTGGGAATGGGAATAGTTATCCTAAAAGGGATTGGGAATGGGAATTATGGTCCTGAAAGGGATTGGGAATGGGAAAAATGGTCTTAAAAGGGATTGGGAATGGGAAAAATGGTCTTAAAAGGGATTGGGAATGGGAAAAATGATCCTGAAAGGGATTGGGAATAGGGAAAAGGATCCTAAAAGGGATTGGGAATAGGGAAAGTGGTCTTAAAAGGGATTGGGAATGAGAAAAATGATCCTAAAAGGGATTGAGAGTGGGGGAAAGGATCCTAAAGGGGATTGGGAATGGGAAAAATGATCCTGAAAGGGATTGGGAATGGGGGAATGATCCTAAAGGGGATTGGGAATGGGGAAAATGGTCCTAAAAGGGATTGGGAATGGGGGAAAGGATCCTAAAAGGGATTGGGAATGGGAATAATGATCCTAAAAGGGATTGGGAATGGGGAAAAGGATCCTAAAAGGGATTGGGAATGGGGGAAATGATCCTAAAGGGGATTGGGAATGGGAAAAATTGTCCTAAAAGGGATTGGGAATGGGAATAATGATCCTAAAAGGGATTGGGAATGGGAATAATGATCCTAAAAGGGATTGGGAATGGGAATAATGATCCTATTCCCCTCAAAATAACACAAGGACACAGCACAGAAGTTAATTATAATAATAATAAATAATTAATAATTAATAATGGTGATAATATTAATAAATAATAATAATAATTTTCGATAAATAATTGAATTCAATAAATATCCTCGCGGCACGGAGACGGGGGGAGGGGAAAGGGAAGGGTTTGGGGGGGAAAAGGGGAATTCCTGCTCCAGTTCTCTGGGAATTTTGGTTCCAGTTCCTCTGGGAATCGCGGCTTCATCTCGCTGGGAATTGCTGCTCCAGTTCCTCTGGAATCGCTGCTCCAGACCCTTGGGAATTTCAGCTCCAAATCCCTGGGAATTTCAGCCCCAAATCCCTGGGAATTTCAGCTCCAAACCCTTGGGAATTTCAGCTCCAAACCCCTGGGAATTTCAGCTCCAAACCCTTGGGAATTTCAGCTCCAAACCCCTGGGAATTTCAGCCCCAAATCCCTGGAAATTTCAGCTCCAAATCCCTGGAAATTTCAGCTCCAAATCCCTGGGAATCGCTGCTCCAGTTCCTCTGGAATTGCTGCTCCAAATCCCTGGGAATTTCAGCTCCAAATCCCTGGGAATTTCAGCTCCAAATCCCTGGAAATTTCAGCTCCAAATCCCTGGGAATTTCAGCTCCAGTTCCTCTGGAATTGCTGCTCCAGACCCTTGGGAATTTCAGCTCCAAATCCCTGGGAATTTCAGCTCCAGTTCCTCTGGAATCGCTGCTCCAAATCCCTGGGAATTTCAGCTCCAAATCCCTGGGAATTTCAGCTTCAAATCCCTGGGAATTTCAGCTCCAGTTCCTCTGGAATTGCTGCTCCAAACCCTTGGGAATTTCAGCTCCAAACCCTTGGGAATTTCAGCTTCAAATCCCTGGAAATTTCAGCTCCAGTTCCTCTGGAATTGCTGCTCCAAACCCCTGGGAATTTCAGCTCCAAACCCCTGGGAGTTTCAGCTCCAGTTCCTCCGGAACTGCTGCTCCAGACCCTTGGGAATTGCAGCCCCAGTTCCTCTGGGAATTTCAGCTCCAAACCCCTGGGAATCCCGGCCCCATCCCACTGGGAATCGCTGCTCCGGTTCCTCTGGAATCGCTGCTCCGGTTCCTCTGGAATTGCGGCTCCAGAGCCCTGGGAGCAGGGCAGGGTGGGGGCAGGACAGACACACGGATGGACACGGGGACGGACACAGAGATGGACACACGGACAGGTCACACATCCAGGACATGGTTCAGGTAGGAGATGTAGCAGATGGCCAGAGGGACACAGGGATGGACACACGGACACACGGACAGGTCACACGTCCAGCACGTGGTTCAGGTAGGAGATGTAGCAGATGGCCAGAGGGACACACGGACAGGTCAGATGGACACACGGACAGGTCAGATGGACAGATGGACACTCACACATCCAGGACATGGTTCAGGTAGGAGATGTAGCAGATGGCCAGAGGGACACACGGACACACGGACAGACACACGGACAGGTCACACGTCCAGGACATGGTTCAGGTAGGAGATGTAGCAGATGGCCAGAGGGACACAGGGATGGACACACAGACACACGGACAGACAGACAGACACTCACACATCCAGGACGTGGTTCAGGTAGGAGATGTAGCAGATGGCCAGAGGGACACAGGGATGGACACAGGGATGGACACACGGACACACGGACAGACACACGGACAGGTCAGATGGACACACGGACACACGGACAGACAGACAGACACGTCACACGTCCAGGACGTGGTTCAGGTAGGAGATGTAGCAGATGGCCAGAGGGACACACGGACACACGGACACACGGACAGGTCACACATCCAGCACGTGGTTCAGGTAGGAGATGTAGCAGATGGCCAGAGGGACACAGGGATGGACACACAGACACAGGGATGGACACACGGACAGACAGACAGACACTCACACATCCAGCACGTGGTTCAGGTAGGAGATGTAGCAGATGGCCAGGGGGACACACGGACAGGTCAGATGGACACACGGACAGACAGACAGACACGTCACACGTCCAGGACGTGGTTCAGGTAGGAGATGTAGCAGATGGCCAGAGGGACACACGGACACACGGACACACGGACAGGTCACACATCCAGGACGTGGTTCAGGTAGGAGATGTAGCAGATGGCCAGAGGGACACACGGACACAGGGATGGACACACGGACAGGTCAGATGGACACACAGACACACGGACAGACAGACGGACAGGTCACACATCCAGCACATGGTTCAGGTAGGAGATGTAGCAGATGGCCAGGCGCAGGATCTCGATCTTGGAGAGTTTCTTGTCGGGGGGCAGGGTGGGCAGCACGGACACACGGACACAGAGATGGACACAGGGATGGACACACGGACAGACACACGGACAGGTCACACATCCAGGACATGGTTCAGGTAGGAGATGTAGCAGATGGCCAGAGGGACACACGGATGGACACACAGACACAGGGATGGACACACGGACAGACAGACGGACACTCAGACGTCCAGCACGTGGTTCAGGTAGGAGATGTAGCAGATGGCCAGAGGGACACACGGACAGGTCAGATGGACACACGGACAGGTCAGATGGACAGATGGACACTCACACATCCAGGACATGGTTCAGGTAGGAGATGTAGCAGATGGCCAGAGGGACACAGGGATGGACACACGGATGGACACAGGGACAGGTCAGATGGACACACGGACACACGGACAGACACACGGACACGTCACACATCCAGGACGTGGTTCAGGTAGGAGATGTAGCAGATGGCCAGGCGCAGGATCTCGATCTTGGAGAGTTTCTTGTCGGGGGGCAGGGTGGGCAGGAGGCGCCGCAGTTCCCCGAAGGCCACGTTGAAGGCCTCCACGCGGATCCTCTCCCGCGTGGCGTGCGCCGTCCGGTACTTGGCGGTGGCGCGGCGCCGGCGCCGCCGCTCCTCCCGGCTCAGCGGCTCCTTCCGAGATCCGGGATCCGCCGGATTCCCCCCGGCCCCGGAGCCGCCGGCGTCGGAGCGCGCCGGGGGAACGTCGGGAGCGGCCGGCTCCGAGTTCAGCATCATCCCGCACGGAATGTGGGGATCCGGGAGGATTCCCGGCGGATCACAGAGATTTGGGAGGATTCCCAATGGATTCCGGAGATCTGGGAGGATTCCCGACGGATCACGGAGATCTGGGAGGATTCCCAATGGATTCCGGAGATCTGTGAGGATTCCCAATGGATCTGGGCTTTGGTGACGATTCCCGGCGTATCCCGGAGATTTGGGAGGATTCCCAATGGATCACAGAGATTTGGGAGGATTCCCAATGAATCCTGGAGATTTGTGAGGATTCCCAGTGGATCACGGAGATCTGGGAGGATTCCAAATGGATCCGGGGTTTGGGAGGATTCCCAATGAATCACGGAGATTTGGGAGAATTCCTAATGGATCCCAGAGATCTGGGAGGATTCCCAATGGATCTGGGGTTTGGTGATGATTCCTGATGGATCCCGGAGATCTGGGAGGATTTTGAATGGATCCCGGAGATTTGGTGACGATTCCCGACGGATCCCAGAGATCTGGGAGGATTCCCAATGGATCCAGAGGTTTGGGAGGATTCTGAATGGATCCGGGATGTGGTGACGATTCCCAATGGATCCCGGAGATTTGGGAGGATTCCGAATGGATCCCGGAGATTTCGGAGGATTCCCAACGGATCACGGAGATTTGGGAGAATTCCCAATGGATCCCAGAGATTTGGGAGGATTCCCAACAGATCCCGGAGATCTGGGATGATTCCCAACGGATCCTGGGGATGTGGGACAATTCCAAATGGATCCCGAAGATTTGGGACAGTTCCAAATGGATCCCGGGGATCTGGGATAATTCCCAAAAGATCCCAGGGCTTGGGGACGATTCCAATGGATCCTGGAGTTTGGGGACACCTCGGAGCTGATCCCAGGGATTTTGTGGATCTTTGGGAAAAGCTGATCCCGGGGATTTTGTGGATCTTTGGGAAAAGCTGATCCCGGGGATTTTGGGGTCACCTCAGCAGGAGAAATCCCGGGATTTGGGGCGCTCGGCTCCCAGCAAGGCCCGTGGGGATTCTCCTCTTCCTCCTCCTCATCACATTCCGGGCGGGAATTGGGGCGTTTTCCTTGGGAATTCCGTGTTCCGGGAATAAATCCGGGAGAGCAGCCGGAGGCTGGGAGAGGAAACCGAGGAGTTTTTCCCGTGGTTTTGGGGTTTTTTGGGATCAGGACGCGGCTCCGGAGCCCTCGGGGCTCAGATCCCGACGGGTCTGGAAAAGAAGGATCGGGAATTTCAGCTCCGGGTGGGAATACCGGGAATACCGGGAATTACCGGGAATACCGGGAATTACCGGGAATATCGGGAATTACCGGGAATATCGGGAATTACCGGGAATTAACGGGAATTAACGGGAATTACCGGGAATCCCGGGAATCCCGGGAATACTGGGAGTACCGGGAATGCCGGGAATAACCGGGAACACCGGGAACACCGGGAATATCGGGAACACCGGGAATGGCGGGGCCGCGGGGCGGGGGCAGCAGGTGGCGGCTGCGGGGCCCGGGCCCCGGGCTTTGTGTCGCAAATGAGCCCCGTCTGTCCCCTCTGTCCGTCCGTCTGTCCCTCTCTGTCCGTCTGTCCCTCCCTGTCCGTCCGTCTGTCCCCTCTGTCCGTCTGTCCTGCCTGTCTGACCCTTCCTGTCCGTCTGTCCCCTCTGTCCGTCTGTCCCTCTCTGTCCCTCCCTGTCCATCTGTCCTGTCTGTCCTTCTGTCTGTCCTGTCCGCTTGTCCCTCCCTCCCTGTCCGTCCGTCTGTCCTCCCTGTCCCTCTGTCCTGCCTGTCTGACCCTTCCTGTCCGTCTGTCCCTCTCTGTCCCTCCCTGTCCGTCTGTCCCCCCCTCCCTCCCCCGGGCGCGGCTCCCGCGGCTCCGGCGGCCGCAGCTGCTCCGGCAGCGCCCGCGGGGAACGGCCCCGGCTCCTCCTCATCCTCATCTTCATCATCCTCATCATCCTCATCCTCATCATCCTCATTATCCTCATCATCCTCCTCATCTTCATCATCCTCATCATCTTCATCTTCCTCCTCATCCTCATCTTCCTCCCCCTCACCCCCGCTGCCCTCCCTGGGCGCCTCCAGGGAAAGGAGGAAAAGCTCTGGAATGGGAAAAGCGGCCGGGAAAGGGATGGGAATGGATCGGGAATGGATCGGGAATGAACCGGGAATGAACTGGGAATGGATCAGGAATGGATCGGGAATGGATCGGGAATGGATCGGGAATGAACCGGGAATGAACTGGGAATGGATCAGGAATGGATCGGGAATGGATCGGGAATGAACCGGGAATGATCCGGGAATGGATCGGGAATGGATCGGGAATGGATCGGGAATGGATCAGGAATGGATCGGGAATGAGCCGGGAATGGATCGGGAATGGATCGGGAATGGATCAGGAATGGATCGGGAATGGATCGGGAATGGATCGGGAATGGATCAGGAATGAACCGGGAATGGATCAGGAATGGATTGGGAATGGATCGGGAATGAGCCGGGAATGGATCGGGAATGGATCGGGAATGGATCAGGAATGGATCGGGAATGGATCGGGAATGAGCCGGGAATGGATCGGGAATGAGCCGGGAATGGATCGGGAATGGATCGGGAATGGGATGGGAATGGATTGGGAATGAGCTGGGGATGGATCAGGAATGGATCGGGAATGGATCGGGAATGGGATGGGAAAAGGTCGGGAATGGGATCCCGAATCCCACCGGGACAGGCCAGGAACGGCCCCAATCCCGATTTTTTTACGAGGTTGGAATGACGGGAATTTGTCTCCCCCAAAAAATTCGGGAAGAGCCGAGCAACAGCTCCCAAAATCCCTTTGGGGGGGAGGATTTTCCCCACGGACTCCCCCAAAGAAATTCCCGGGAATTCGGATGTTCGGGATCACCCTCGGGAGTTCTCCCAGGCTGAGACAGGAATTCGGGAATTCGGGAATTCGGGAATGTGGGGATTTGGCCCCTTGAGCTGCCCTGTGAGTCTGGGATTCCCGGGAATTTGGGAATTTGGCCCCTGGAGAGGGAATTGGGGCTGGATCCCGCTCCGGGAAGGGAAGCAGGATTGGTTTTTTTGGGAAAACTCAAGTTTCATTCCCGGATCCATCCCAGAGCTTTTCCTGCGTGTGGAATTCCCGCTCCTCCAGCGCCTCTTTCCCGGTTTTTTTTTTGGGAAAACCTCCCCATTCCCAAACCCAGCCGCTCCAAGGATTCAGCCTCCACTTTTCCCAGCAAAACCCCGGGAATTCCCCGCGGCCTCCTCGCTCTCCCTTTGACGAAATTCCCGACAATTTTCCTTGGATGCTCCCGGCGTGTCCCGGACCCAAATTCCCGGCGAAATTCCAAACCCTCCCAGGAAAAGCTTTTATTCCAAAGGGATCTGGGGAAGCTGGCGGTGGGATCGAGCCTTTTCCCGGGAATCTGGGGCTCGATTCCCGCCCGGATCCCGGGATTTGATCCCTTCCCGATCCCTGGAAAAGCCGCCTTACCCCAAACCCGCGCTCCGGGGCTTCTCCTCCCGCAGTTCCCAGGATTTGGGATCCGCTCCCCTCATCCATCCACGGAGGAAAAGGGAAAAAAAAACTTTCCCTGGATTCTCCCGAGGTCCCGCGAAGGATCTGGGATGGAAATCCGGGAAAAATCCGGGAAGAAGCCGGGAAAAAGCCGGGAATTCCCGGGCCGGCAGCGCCGCTTCGGAGCCTCCAAGGAGGAATTCGCTGCTCCCCCCCCAAAAATTCCCAATTTATCCACCCTGGGCCCGACCCCGGGAGCCTCATTGGCCCCTCCGCTCCCCCTCCCTCTCCCTCATAAATATGGAAAAGCGGGAATTCGGGATTCCATTGGCTGCCCGGAGCCCCCCGGGAGGGGCCGGGAAAAGGCGACAGCTGCTCCCGGTGCTCCTTTCCAGCGGGAATTCGGGAAAAGGGAAAAGGGGGGGGGAAGAGCCTGGAGCGGCATTCCCGCTTTTCCAGAGGGAATTCGGGCTGGGAAAAGGGGGAGAAGAGCCTGGAGCGGCATTCCCGCTTTTCCAGAGGGAATTCGGGCCGGGAAAAGGGGGGAGAAGAGCCTGGAGCGGCGTTCCCGCTTTTCCAGAGGGAATTCGGGCCGGGAAAAGGGAAAAGGGAGCCTGGAGCGGCATTCCCGCTTTTCCAGAGGGAATTTGGGCCGGGAAAAGGGAAAGGGGAGCCTGGAGCGGAATTCCCGGCCTCGGGAAACTCGGGAAAAGGGAAAGGGGAGCCTGGAGCGGAATTCCCGCTTTTCCAGAGGGAATTCGGGCTGGGAAAAGGGAAAAGGGAGCCTGGAGCGGCATTCCCGGCCTCGGGAAACTCGGGAAAAGGGAAAGGGGAGCCTGGAGCGGAATTCCCGGTGGATCCCGAGGCTCTGGAGCTCTCGGGTGATCCCTGAGGATGCTGCGGGTCCATCCCATAAATCCCGCCTGGAAAATTCACCTGGAGAGGGAAAAGTGGAAGGGAGGAAACTCGGGAATAAGCCGGGAATAAACCGGGAATAACCGGGAATAACCGGGAATAACCGGGAATAACCGGGAATGGGATCCCGTGTCCAGCCGGGACCGTCGGGGCCGGTTCTGCCCCCGCTCTCCCGGGATTCTCCCGCTTCAGCTCCGGGAAAATCGGGAAAATCGGGAAAATCCGCTCCGATCCCGGGAGCTCCCAGCACCCCCATCCCGCACTTGGGATTCTCCCGGAGCTCCCGATCCAGCCGGGATCGTTCCCGGTTTTCCCGGGGATTCGGGATCGTTCCCGGTTTTCCCAGGGATTCGGGATCATTCCCGCTCTTCCCGGGGATCTGGGATCATTCCCGCTCTTCCCAGGGATTCGGGATCATTCCCGCTTTTCCCGGGGATTCGGGATCATTCCCGCTTTTCCCGGGGATTCGGGATCATTCCCGCTCTTCCCGGGGATCCGGGATCATTCCCGCTCTTCCCGGGGATCCGGGATCATTCCCGCTCTTCCCGGGGATCCGGGATCATTCCCGCTCTTCCCGGGACATTGCGGGGCTCTCCCTCCCGCGTTCCTTCCTGTCCCTGTCCCCATCCCTGTCCCCTCCTGTCCCCCCCCCGTGTCCCCCCCTCTGTCCCCTCCTGTCCCCGCTGTCCCGTGTCCCTCCCCAGTGTCCCCGCTGTCCCCCCGCTGTCCCCCCGTTGTGTCCCCGTCGTGTCCCCCCCGTGTCCCCCCCTCTGTCCCCGCTGTCCCCCCCTCTGTCCCCTCCTGTCCCCGTGTCCCCCCCTCTGTGTCCCCCCCTCTGTCCCCTCCTGTCCCCTCCTGTCCCCCCACCGTGTCCCCCCCTCTGTCCCCTCCTGTCCCCCCCTCTGTCCCCCCCCGTGTCCCCCCCCCGTGTCCCTCTCCTGTCCCCCCCCCGTGTCCCCCCCTCTGTCCCCCCCTCTGTCCCCTCCTGTCCCTCCCCTCTGTCCCCTCCTGTCCCCGTGTCCCCCCCTCTGTCCCCTCCTGTCCCCTCCTGTCCCCGCTGTCCCCCCCCGTGTCCCCCCCTCTGTCCCCTCCTGTCCCCCCCTCTGTCCCCCCCTCTGTCCCCCCCTCTGTCCCCTCCTGTCCCCCCCTCTGTCCCCCCCTCTGTCCCCTCCTGTCCCCGTGTCCCCCCCTCTGTCCCCTCCTGTCCCCTCCTGTCCCCGCTGTCCCCCCCCGTGTCCCCCCCTCTGTCCCCTCCTGTCCCCGTGTCCCCCCCTCTGTCCCCTCCTGTCCCCCCCCCCGTGTCCCCCCCTCTGTCCCCTCCTGTCCCCCCCTCTGTCCCCCCCTCTGTCCCCTCCTGTCCCCCCCCCGTGTCCCCCCCTCTGTCCCCTCCTGTCCCCCCCCCGTGTCCCCCCCTCTGTCCCCTCCTGTCCCCCCCTCTGTCCCCTCCTGTCCCCTCCTGTCCCCCCCCCGTGTCCCCCCTCTGTCCCCTCCTGTCCCCGTGTCCCCCCCTCTGTCCCCTCCTGTCCCCTCCTGTCCCCCCCTCCTGTCCCCCCCTCTGTCCCCCCCTCTGTCCCCTCCTGTCCCCGCTGTCGCAGCTGAGCCCGCGCGGCTCCGCCCGAGGCTCCGGGGCCGTTCCGGAGCAGCTGCGGCAGCGGCGGGCGCGGAGCCCGAGCGGGGGGGCGGGAACGGGGACAGGAGGGGACAGGAGGGGACACAGGGGACAGGAGGGGACAGGAGGGGACAGGAGGGGACACAGGGGACAGGAGGGGACAGAGACACAGGGACACAGGGGATGGGGACAGAGGGGACAGGAGGGGACAGGGACAGAGATGGAGACAGGAGGGGACAGGAGGAGACAGAGGGGACAGGAGGGGACAGGGATGGGGACAGGAGGGGACAGGAGGGGACAGAGGGACAGAGACACAGGGACACAGGGGACAGGAGGGGACAAGAGGGACAGGAGGGACACAGGGATGGGGACAGGAGGGGACACAGGGACACAGGGGATGGGGACAGGGACAGGGAACGGGCTGGGGATGGGGACAGGAGGGGACAGAGGGACACAGCGGACAGGGACAGAGACAGGGACAGGAGAGGACAGGGATGGGGATGGCGACAGGGATTGGGACAAGGACAGGGACAGGGACAGAGCGGCGGAGCCTGGAGCGGCTCCCGGATCATTCCCGGCACGGCCCCATCCCAAATCCCGATCCCGAATCCCGATCCCAAATCCCGATCCCAAATCCCCATCCCGAATCCCGATCCCAAATCCCCATCCCAAATCCCGATCCCAAATCCCCATCCCAAATCCCGATCCCAAATCCCGATCCCAAATCCCCATCCCAAATCCCGAATCCCAAATCCCGAATCCCAAATCCCCATCCCAAATCCCCATCCCGAATCCCGAATCCCAAATCCCGAATCCCAAATCCCCATCCCGAATCCCCATCCCGAATCCCGAATCCCGAATCCCCTCCCCGCCGCCCCGAGGGGATTTTTGGGATCGTTCCCGGCTCCCCCCCCGCATCCATCACTCCCCACCCCCATCCCGAATCCCGAATCCCAAATCCCAAATCCCAGCTCCTCATCCATCATTCCCGATCCCACATTCCCAGCCCGGATCCCCCTCCCCGCCGCCCCGAGGGGATTTTTTGGGATCGTTCCCGGTGCGGCCGCAGCTGAGGCCGCGGGCTCCGGGCGCAATTCCAGCCGGGAATGAGCCGGGAATGAGCCGGGAGCTGCCAGCGCTTCCCGCCGGGAATTCCAGGCGCTTCTCCCATCTCGGCTGCTCCTGGAACGGGATCCGGGAGCTCCGGGCTGATCCCAAAAAACCGGCCGGGATTGGGGACGCGGATCCGGGATCCCTTTCCCGGGGAATTCCCGGCGGGATGAGCTCGGCTCTTCCCTCTTTCCCTGCCGGGATTCCCGGCTGGAATTGCTGGGAATGGGGGATTCCAGCGGGAATGGCCCGAGGATCCCAGAGATCCCGAAAATCCCAAAGATCCCGAGGATCCCAAAGATCCCCCGGACTCGGGAAGGTCCCACGGAGCAGCCGGGAATTCCCCCATTCCCAACCCCAGAAATTCCCGGGATTTCCCTCATTCCCAACCCCAGCAATTCCCGGGAATTCCCTCATTCCCAACCCCAGCAATTCCTGGGAATTCCCTCATTCCCAACCCCAGGAATTCCCGGGATTTCCCTCATTCCCAACCCCAGCAATTCCCGGGATTTCCCCCATTCCCAAACTCCCCCAATTCCCGGGATTTCCCCCATTCCCAACCCCAGGAATTCCCGGGATTTCCCTCATTCCCAACCCCAGGAATTCCCGGGATTTCCCCCATTCCCAAACTCCCCCAATTCCCAGAGATTTTTCCCTTTTTGGCGGCTCCGAGGAGGAAAAACCCGGAAATCCGGAAGTTTCCTTGGGAATTCCATGGATTTATTTATAATATTTACAAATCCCAGGGAAAAAAAAAGGGAATTTTTCCATCGGGATATTCCCAAAACCCCTGGAATTCCTCACAATTCCCAAAAAAAAACCCCTTTATCCTTCCTTTATCCAGATTTTGGGAGAAAGGATGGATCCAACCGGGAATTCCGGGAAAATTCTGGGAATTTCCCACTCAGGGCACCGGATGGATCCAGAAATTCCAGGAATTTTCCCCTCAGGGAAGCGGGAATTCCGGGAATTTTCCAGTCAGGGCGTGGAATCCGAACGGGAATTTTGGGAATTTCCCCATTCAGGGCAGAGAATCCAACCCGGAATTCCAGGAATTCCCATCCAGGGCAGAGAATCCAACCCGAAATTCCAGGAATTCCCTACTCAGGGTGTTGATCCAACCCAGAATTCCGGGAATTCCCCACTCAGGGCAGAGAATCCAACCCAGAATTCCAGGAATTCCCCCCAGGCGCCGTTTCCCGGGATCCCCTCTCCCTTTTCCCACTCCGGGGGGGATTCCCGAGGCCGATCCCGGTTTTTCCTGGTTTTTCCCAGTTTTTCCTGTTTTTTCCCAGTTTTTCCTGTTTTTTCTGGTTTTTCCTGGTTTTTCCCGGTTTTTCCCAGTTTTTCCTGGTTTTTCCTGGTTTTTCCCGGTTTTTCCTGGTTTTTCCTGGTTCTTCCCGTTTTTTCCCGGATTTTCAGTATCCGGAGGGGCCGGGGGGGGTCCCGAAGAGGAGCTGGGCCCGGGAGCTGATGAGGAAGGTGAAGAGGAGGGACAGGAGCAGCACCAGGAGCCCCAGGAGCAGCGTCAGCAGCTGGAAAACACCGGAATTCCGGGAGAGGGAGTGAGGAAATCCGGGATTGGGGAGGGGGGAATTGGGGATTTGAGAATTTGGGGATTTGGAGGTTTGGGAATTTGGGAATTCTGGGATTTGGGGGGATTTGGGATTTGAGAATTTTGGGATTTGGAGCTTTGGGGATTTGGGAATTCTGGGATTTGGGGGGGTTTGGGATTGGGGGATTTGGGGATTTGGAGGTTTGAGATTTGGGGATTTGGGAATTCTGGGATTTGGGGGAATTGGACACAGGGAATTTGGGATCGGGAGTTTGGGAATTGGGGCTGGGAAATTTGGGACTGGAGATTTTGAGGATTGGAGATTTGGGAATTTGGGAATTCTGGGATTTGGGGGAATTGGGGATTCCAGGATTTGGGGAATTTGGGATTGGGGGATTTGGGAATTGAGGATTCCAGGATTTGGGGGGGTTTGGGATGGGGGATTTGGGAATTGAGGAATTGGGCATTGGGAATTTGGGACTGGGAGTTTGGGAACTGGGGATTTTGAGGATTGGAGATTTGGGAATTTGGGAATTCCAGGATTTCGGGGATCAGGGAATTGGGGAAGGATCCCCGTGGCACCTCCAGCTCCCTGCTGGCCACCAGGAAGAGGCGAGCCCGGATCTCCTTCCAGCGGCTCTCGGTCCAGGTGGAGAATTCCCGGGAATCCCAGCGGCGCAGCTCGAAGGCCGGGGACAGCGCCGGGGCCAGGCGGGCGCCGGAGCGGACACAGCCCGGGAATCTGCGGCTGGAATTGTCAACCAGGGGACCCTGAACCCAGCGGTACTCGAACAGCTGGAAAACAACAGCAGGGAAACAGCTGGAGAACAGCGGGAAAACAACAGGGGAACAGCTGGGGAACAGCTGGGAAACAACAGCTGGGAAACAACAGCGGTACTCGAACAGCTGGAAAACAACAGCGGGAAACAGCTGGGGAACAACAGCGGGAAAACAGCTGGAGAACAGCTGGGAAACAACAGCGGGGAAACTGCTGGAGAACAGCTGGGAAACAGCTGGAGAACAACAGAGAAACAGCTGGAGAACAACAGGGAAACAACAGGGAAACAGCTGGAGAACAACAGCGGGAAAATAACAGCTGGAGAACAGCTGGGAAACAACAGCGGGAAACAGCTGAAGAACAACAGGAAAACAACAGGGAAACAGCTGGAGAACAACGGGAAAACAGCGGGCAACAACTGGAAAACAACAGCGGGAAAACAGCAGGAGAACATCTGGAAAACAGCTGGAAAAAACAGCTGGAAAAAACAGCTGGAAAAAACAGCTGGATAAACATCTGGAAAAACATCTGGAATACAGCTGGAACACAGCTGGAAAAACATCTGGATAACATCTGGAAAAACAGCTGGAAAAACAGCTGGAAAAACAGCTGGAAAAACATCTGGAATACAGCTGGGAAAACATCTGGAAAACACATCTGGAAAAACATCTGGAAAAACATCTGGAAAACACATCTGGAAAAAACATCTGGAACACAGCTGGATTACAGCTGGAAAACATCTGGATAACACATCTGGATAAAACATCTGGATAAAACATCTGGAAAAAACATCTGGAAAAAACATCTGGAACACAGCTGGAAAAACGTCTGGAAAAACATCTGGAAAAACATCTGGAATACAGCTGGAACACAGCTGGAAAAACATCTGGAAAAACATCTGGATAACATCTGGAAAAACATCTGGAAAACACATCTGGAAAAACAGCTGGAAAACATCTGGAAAAACATCTGGAAAAACATCTGGAAAACACATCTGGATAAAACATCTGGAAAAACATCTGGAAAAACATCTGGATAACAGCTGGAACACAGCTGGATAACAGCTGGAAAAACATCTGGAAACAACAGCTGGAAAACAGCTGAAAAGAACAGCTGGAAAACCAGGATAATCGGGAATGGGACCCTGCACCCAGCGGTGCTCAAACAGCTGGAAAATCGGGATACTCGGGATAATCGGGATAATTAATCGGGATAATCGGGATTATCGGGAATGGGATCTCCCAGCTGGGAATCCTGGATCCCATTCCCGCCCCCACTCACCCACGGAAACAATTCCCGGTTTCCCCCAGATCCCGTCCCAATCCCAATCCCAGGATCTCACCTGGGGCTGCATTCCCGGTGTTTTCCCGGGATCCTGGCCCTGACATTCCCAATGACATTCCCAGTGATATTCCCAGTGACATTCCCGGGATTCCAGAGCTCACCTCGGGCTGCATTCCCGGCGTTTTCCCGGGATCCTGGCCCTGACATTCCCAATGATAACATTCCCAGGATTCCCAGGATCTCACCTCAGGCTGCATTCCCGGTGTTTTCCCGGGATCCTGGCCCTGACATTCCCATGACATTCCCATGATATTCCCAGGATTCCAGAGCTCACCTCAGGCTGCATTCCCGGCGTTTTCCCGGGATCCTGGCCCTGACATTCCCATGACATTCCCAGTGACATTCCCATGATATTCCCATGACATTCCCGGGATCTCACCTCGGGCTGCATTCCCGGCGTTTTCCCGGGATCCTGGCCCTGACATTCCCAATGATGACATTCCCATGACATTCCCATGACATTCCCATGACATTCCCATGACATTCCCAGGATTCCAGAGCTCACCTCGGGCTGCATTCCCGGCGTTTTCCCGGGATCCTGGCCCTGACATTCCCAATGATGACATTCCCAGTGACATTCCCATGATATTCCCAGGATTCCAGAGCTCACCTGGGGCTGCATTCCCGGCGTTTTCCCGGGATCCTGGCCCTGACATTCCCAGTGACATTCCCAATGATGACATTCCCAGGATTCCAGAGCTCACCTCGGGCTGCATTCCCGGTGTTTTCCCGGGATCCTGGCACTGACATTCCCAGTGACATTCCCAGGATATTCCCAGGATTCCAGAGCTCACCTCAGGCTGCATTCCCGGCGTTTTCCCGGGATCCTGGCACTGCTCCCGGCTCAGGTTCAGCCTCGTTCCCGTCAGGTTGGCCAGAGCCGCCTGCAGCAGCTGCGTCGTGTTGGCCGGGCTGGACACGGCCACGTAGTGCTGGGGGAATGGGCCTGGAAAAACATCGGGAATGGGAAATGATGGAAAACTGGGAATGGGAAACTGGGAATGGGAATGGGAAACTGGGAATGGGAATGGGAACCACGGCCACGTAGTGCTGGGGGAATGGGCCTGGAAAAACATCGGGAATGGGAAATCATGGAAAAACGGGAATGGAAACCACGGCCACGTAGTGCTGGGGAAACGGGCCTGGAAAAACATCGGGAATGGGAAATCATGGAAAACTGGGAATGGGAAACTGGGAATGGGAATGGGAAACTGGGAATGGAAAACTGGGAATGGGAACCACGGCCACGTAGTGCTGGGGAAACGGGCCTGGAAAAACATCGGGAATGGGAAATCATGGAAAAATGGGAATGGGAAACTGGGAATGGGAATGGGAAACTGGGAATGGGAAACTGGGAATGGGAATGGGAAACTGGGAATGGGAACCACAGCCACGTAGTGCTGGGGAAACGGGCCTGGAAAAACATCGGGAATGGGAATGGGAAACTGGGAATGGGAATGGGAAACTGGGAATGGGAAACTGGGAATGGGAAACTGGGAATGGGAATGGGAAACTGGGAATGGGAAACTGGGAATGGGAATGGGAAACTGGGAATGGGAAACTGGGAATGGGAAACTGGGAATGGGAAACTGGGAATGGGAAACTGGGAATGGGAAACTGGGAAACTGGGAATGGGAAACTGGGAATGGGAACCACGGCCACGTAGTGCTGGGGGAATGGGCCTGGAAAAACATCGGGAATGGGAAATCATGGAAAACTGGGAATGGGAAACTGGGAATGGGAATGGGAAAACTGGGAATGGGAATGGGAAACTGGGAATGGGAGCCACAGCCACGTAGTTGTGTCTGGAAAACCGGGAATTGTGTCTGGAACACCGGGAATTGTGTCTGGAACACCGGGAATGGCGTCTGGAACACCGGGAATTGTGTCTGGAACACCGGGAATGGCGTCTGGAACACCGGGAATTGCGTCTCACCCAGGATCCCGGCCTGGTCGGGTTTGATCAGGGACTGGAACCAGGAATTGTTGGAGTTGATCAGGAATCCGTAGAGCAGCCGGGCGACCTGGGAACATCCCGGAATTCCCACATGGAATGGAGGAAAAACGGGAATTCCGGGGTGGGGAAGGAGCTGGAATTGTGGGAGAGGGGAGCGGGAATCCTGGGAAAAGTGGGAATTCTGATCCCAGGGAAATTGGGGATTCTGACCCCAGGAAAATCAGGAATTCTGACCCCAGGAAAATCAGGAATTCTGACCCCAGGAAATTCGGGAATTCTGATCCCAGGGAAATTGGGGATTCCAATCCCAGGAAAATTGGGAATTCAGATCCCAGGGAAATCAAGGATTCTGATCCCAGGAAAATCAGGGATTCTGATCCCAGGGAAATTGGGGATTCCAATCCCAGGAAAATCAGGAATTCTGATCCCAAGAAAAATCAGGAATTCCAACTCCAGGGACTCTGGGAAAATTGGGCATTCCAGGGAAATCGGTGATCCCAGGGCACCTGTGGATCCCCAGCATTCCCGGATTCCCAGGATCCCCAGCATTCCCGGCATTCCTGGACTCCCGGGATTCCCAGCATTCCCAGCATTCCGGGATTCCCGCCATTCCCACCGTTTTGGGATCAGCCTGGATGTTCTCGGCTCCCTCGGTGCCTCCGGCCCACCCGAAGAGCGTCCGGGCCAGCAGCGTCCCCACCTGGGCCAGCGCCTGCCGGGAATGCGGGAATTCACTCCGGGAATTCTGGGAATTCTGGGAATTCCCGGGAAAGCGCCCGGCCCGGAGCTCCGCCCTCCTCTCCAATTCCCGCCCAAATCCTGGGAATTCCCTGGATCCCAAATCCCAAACCCCAGGAATTCCCTGGATCCCAAATCCCAAACCCCAGGAATTCCCTGGATCCAAAATCCCAAACCCCAGGAATTCCCTGGATCCAAAATCCCAAACCCCAGGAATTCCCTGGATCCCAAATCCCAAACCCCAGGAATTCCCTGGATCCCAAATCCCAAACCCCAGGAATTCCCTGGATCCCAAATTCCAAACCCCAGGAATTCCCTGGATCCCAAATCCCAAACCCCAGGAATTCCCTGGATCCCAAATCCCAAACCCCAGGAATTCCCTGGATCCCAAATCCCAAACCCCAGGAATTCCCTGGAATCCCCTGGAGCCCCAATCCCAGATCCCAAATCCTGGGAATCTGCTGGATCCCAAACCCCAGGAATTCCCTGGATCCAAAATCCCAGGAACCTCCCAGATCCCGAATCCCAGAAATTCCCTTGATCCCAAATCCCAGGAATCCCAGGAATCCCCTGGATCCCAAATTCTGAGAATCTGCTGGATCCCAAATCTCAGCTCCTGAATCCCGGGAATCTCCCGGATCCTGAATCCCAGGAATCCCAGGAATTCCCTGGATCCCAAATCCCAGGAACCTCCCAGATCCCAAATCCTGGGAATCCCATGGATCCCAACTCCCAGGAATCCCAGGAATCCCCTGGATCCCAAATTCTGAGAATCTGCTGGATCCCCAAACCCAGGAATTCCCTGGATCCAAAATCCCAAGAATCCCCTGGATCCCAAATCCCGGGAATCTGCTGGATTCCAAATCTCAGCTCCTGAACCCCAGGAATTCCCTTGATCCCCAATCCCAGGAATCTCCCAGATCCCAAATCCTGGGAATTCCCTTCATCCCAACTCCCAGGAATCCCGGGAATTCCGCGGACCCGGGCGGTGTCGGAGACGAATTCCAGCTGCTCCTCGGGGCTGGATCCCTCGGGATAACGGAGCCCGATGCTCTCGGCCGTGTCGTAAATGCTCTCGAAATACCTGGAGAGGAAAACCGGGAAAAAATCCGGGAAATATCCGGGAAAAATCCCGGAAAAAATCCCGGGAGAAAATCCTGAAAAATCCGGGAGAAAATCTGGGGAAAATCCGGGGAAAATTTGGGAAAAATCTGGGATAAAGCGCAGGAAAAATTGGGAAAAAAATCTTGGGGAAAATCCAGGAAAAAAAATCTGGGAAAAACCTGGGAAAAAATCGGGAAAAATCCCGGAAAAAATCCAGAAAAAACCCAGGACAAAATCCAGGGGAAAATCCCGGAAAAAAATCCGGGAAAGCTGGGATTTTTTTCCGGGATTTTTACCAATTCCCAGACTTTCCTCCTGTTGTGGAATTCTGGTTTTTCCTCATTCCAGAATTTTCCTGTTCTGGAATTCCCGGATTTCCCTGTTGTGGAATTCCGGAATTCTCAGATTTCCCCGTTCTGGGATTTCCCTGCTGTGGAATTCTGGAATTCCTGGATTTCATTCCCGGTTTTTACCTGCTTTGGAATTCCCAGATTTCCTGGCATTCCGGGATTTCCCTGCTGTGGAATTCTGGAATTCCTGGATTTCATTCCTGGTTTTTCCCTGCTGTGGAATTCCCAGATTCCCAGATTTTCCCTGCTGTGGAATTCCCAGATTTCCCGGCAATCCCGGATTTCATTCCTGGATTTTCCCTGCTGTGGAATTCTGGAATTCCCCGATTTCATTCCCATTTTTTCCCTGCTGTGGAATTCCCATCATTCCCAGATATTCCCTGCTGTGGAATTCCAAGATTCCCGAATTTTCCCTGTTGTGGAATTCTGGAATTCCCGGATTTCATTCCCAGACTTTTCCTGCTGTGGATTTCCCAGCATTCCCGGTTTTTCCCTGCTGCGGAATTCCCAGAATTCCTGGCATTCCCTGTTTTTCCCTGCTGTGGGATTCCCGGAATTCCCGTCATTCCCGGTTTTTACCTGCTGTAGAATTCTGGAATTCCCAGATTTCATTCCCGGATTTTCCCTGCTGTGGCATTCCCGGATTTTCCCCGCTGCAGAATTCCCGGAATTCCCGTCATTCCCAGTTTTTATCTGCTGTAGAATTCTGGAATTCCCAGATTTCATTCCCGGATTTTCCCTGCTGTGGAATTCCCGGGTTTTCCCCGCTGCAGAATTCCCGGAATTCCCGTCATTCCCGGATTTTCCCTGCTGTGGAAATCTGGAATTCCTGGATTTCATTCCCGGATTTTCCCTGCTGTAGAATTCTGGAATTCCCAGATTTCATTCCCGGATTTTCCCCGCTGCAGAATTCCCGGAATTCCCGTCATTCCCGGTTTTTACCTGCTGTAGAATTCTGGAATTCCCAGATTTCATTCCCGGATTTTCCCCGCTGTGGAATTCCCAGATTTTCCCCGCTGCAGAATTCCCGGAATTCCCGTCATTCCCGGTTTTTACCTGCTGTGGAACTGCTCCCGGTGGTCGCTCAGCAGCACCCCCGGGATGCTCCGGGCCCGCAGGAACCTCTGGAATGCCGAGGGGGGGAGGGGCCGGGAGAATCCCGGTTCCCGCACGGAGACGCCGGAGCCGGAGGCGGCGACACCGAGAGCGGCCACGAGAGCCCGGACCTGGAAAAACGGGAATGTGGGAATGTGGGAACAGCGGGAACAGCGGGAATGTGGGAACAATGGGAATGTGGGAACAGCGGGAACAGCGGGAACAACGGGAATGTGGGAACAACGGGAATGTGGGAACAATGGGAACAATGGGAATGTGGGAACAGCGGGAATGTGGGAACAATGGGAACAATGGGAACAATGGGAACAATAGGAATGTGGGAACAACGGGAATGTGGGAACAGCGGGAACAACGGGAACAGCGGGAACAGCGGGAATGTGGGAACAACGGGAATGTGGGAACAGCGGGAACAACGGGAACAACGGGAACAGTGGGAACAATGGGAATGTGGGAACAATGGGAATGTGGGAACAGCGGGAACAGCGGGAACAACGGGAACAACGGGAACAATGGGAACAATGGGAATGTGGGAACAGCGGGAACAGCGGGAACAACGGGAACAATGGGAACAACGGGAACAACAGGAACAACGGGAACAACAGGAATGGGAATAATGGGAACAATGGGAACAATGGGAACAATGGGAATGTGGGAACAGCGGGAACAGCAGGAACAATGGGAACAATGGGAACAATGGGAACAATGGGAACAATGGGAACAATGGGAACAATGGGAACAATGGGAACAATGGGAACAATTGGAACAGTGGGAACAATGGGAACAATGGGAATGGGGAGATGGGAACAATGGGAACAATGGGAATGGGAACAGCGAGAACAGCGGGAATGGTGATGGGAATGGGAAATTGGGAATGGGAACAACGGGAACAACGGGAACAGTGGGAATGGTGATGGGAATGGGAAATTGGGAATGGGAACAGTGGGAACAATGGGAACAGTGGGAACAGTGGGAATGGGGAGATGGGAACAGTGGGAACAATGGGAACAATGGGAACAATGGGAACAGTGGGAATGGGAACAACAGGAACAACGGGAACAATGGGAACAATGGGAACAATGGAAACAATGGGAACAATGGGAACAATGGGAACAATGGGAATGAGGATGGGAAACTGGGAATGGGAACAATGGGGATGGGAAAAATGGGAACAACAGGAATGGGAACAATGGGAACAATGGGAACAACTGGAACAACGGGAATGGGAACAGCGGGAACAACAGGAATGGGAACAATGGGAACAATGGGAACAATGGGAACAATGGGAACAATGGGAATACGGGAATGGGGGAATGCAGATGGAAAATCGGGAATGGGAACAATGGGAAGGGAATGGGAATGTGGGAATGTGGGAATGGCGGGAATGGGGACGGAAAAATGGGAATGGGAACAACGGGAATGGGGGAATGTGGGAATGGGAATGCTGGGAATGCCGGGAATGGGATGGGAAATCCTGCCGGAAATTCCGGCTTTTCCCGGGATATTCGGGATGGGGATTTTCGGTTGGAACATCCAGGGAAAAGGGGAATTTGGGAATTCCCAGGGATTCCTCGGGATGAGGAACATTCCCGGGATTCCGGCCTCACCTCCTCGTCCACGGATTCGTTCCGGCGGGAGATGGGATCCGTGTGCAGCCAGAGCACGGAGTCGTTCCGCAGCGCCACCTGGAATTCCAGGGAAAAATCCCGGCTGGGATGGGAATTCCAGGGAAAAATCCTGGCTGGGATGGGAATTCCAGGGAAAAACCCCGGCTGGGATGGGAATTCCAGGGAAAAATCCCAGCTGGGATGGGAATTCCAGGGAAAAATCCCAGCTGGGATGGGAATTCCAGGGAAAAACCCCGGCTGGGATGGGAATTCCAGGGAAAAATCCCAGCTGGGATGGGAATTCCAGGGAATTTGGGGGGGAAATTCAGGGAATTTGGGGGAAAATTCAGGGAATTCTGAAGGAAACTCTGGGAATTCCAGGGGAAACTCTGGGTGGGAATCTCGGCTCCGGGATTCCCCGGGAATTTTTTCCCTCTGGAATTTCCCGGACCTGGCCCAGCTCCAGGAAGGCTCCGACGTTTTCCAGGCGCAGCGGGAATTTCTCCTGCTCCATGTCCCAGACCAGGCGGGAGCTGCCGATGTAATCGAAACTCTCCTGGAAAAGGGAATTCCGGGAATTGCGGCTGGGAGCCGGGAAAAGGGGGAAAAAAAGGGGGAAAAAAGGGGAAAAAAGGGGAAAAAAAAGGAAAAAAAAAGGAAAAATCCAAGGAAAAGGAGGAAAAGAAGGGAAAAGAAGGGAAAAGGTGGGAAAGGGAAGGAAATGGAGATGGAGCCAATTCCACCCAAAATCCTGGGAAAAAAAATCCCATTCCCGAGGGCTGGGCTGGGATCTGGGGCTGATCCTGAGGGCTTGGGCTGGATCCCGAGGATTTGGGGCCAATCCCAAGGATTTGGGGCTGATCCTGAGGGTTTGGGGCCAATCCCAAGGATTTGGGGCCAATCCTGAGGGTTTGGGGCTGATCCTGAGAATTTGGGGCTGATTCCAAGGATTTGGGGCCAATCCCAAGGATTTGGGGCTCATCCTGAGGATTTGGGGCTGATTCCAAGGATTTGAGACCAATCCCAAGGATTTGAGGCCAATCCCGAGGATTTGGGGCCAATCCCAAGGACCTGGGGCAGGATCCCGAGGGCAGGGCTGGATCCCAAGGATTTGGGGCCGGATCCCGAAGATTTGGGGCCAATCCCAAGGATTTGGGGCCAATCCTGAGGATCTTGGGTCGATCCCAAGGAATTGGGGCTGATCCCAAGGACCCGGGGCAGGATCCCGAGGATTTGGGGCCGGATCCCGAGGATCTGGGGCCGGATCCCTCGGGAATTCCGCTCTCACCCCCTGGAAGAAGACGAAGAGAACGTTCCGGGGCAGGAGCTGCGATCCCGGAGCCGCCGCCAGAGCCTCGGCGGCCGCCAGGAGCGAAACCAAGGGAGCCACCGAGGCCGCGGCCCCCGGAGCCACATTCCAGAAAAACGAGCGGCTGTCCACCTGGAAAAGCGGGAATGGCCACGGGAAAAACGGGAATGAGAGCGGGAACCCCCCGGAAAAACGTACCCAGGGGTTGATTTCCCCAGGAATTTTTCCAGGATTTTCTCAGGGATTTTTCTATGATTTTCCCAGGGATTTCTCTGTGATTTCCCCAGGATTTTTCCAGGAATTTCTCTTCCGTTTCCCCAGAGATTTTTCCTGGGATTTCTCTGTGATTTTCCCAGGATTTCCTCAAGGATTTCTCTGGGATTTTTCCCAGGATTTCTTTGGGAGTTTCTCAGGATTTCTCTGAGATTTCCCTGGGATTTTTCCCAGGATTTCCCCAGGGATTTTCCCAGGATTTCCTCAAGGATTTCTCTGGGATTTCCCTGGGATTTTCTCAAGGATTTTCCCAGGAATTTCTCAGGGAATTTTCATGGATTTCCCCAGGGATTTTTCCTGGGATTTCTCAGGGATTTCTCTGCAATTTCCCAGCGATTTTTCCATGATTTCCCCAGGATTTTCTCAAGGATTTTCCCAAAGATTTCCCCAGGGATTTTTCCTGGGATTTCTCAGGGATTTCTCTGCAATTTCCCAGCGATTTTTCCACGATTTCTCCAGGATTTTCTCAAGGATTTTCCCAAAGATTTCCCCAGGGATTTTTCCTGGGATTTCTCTGGGATTTTCTCAAGGATTTCCTCAGAGATTTCTCAAAGATTTTCCCAAGAATTTCTCTGCGATTTCCCCAAGGATTTCCCCGGGGATTTTTCCAGGGATTTCCCCAGGGATTTTTCCCGGGATTTCTCTGGGATTTCTCTGCAATTTCCCAGTGATTCTTCCAGGATTTCCCCAGGGATTTTTCCCGGGATTTCTCTGTGATTTCCCCCGTGCTTTCCGGGTGTTTTTCCCATTTTTCCGGGTGTTTTTCCCGGTTTTCCGTACCCGTGTGGCGGCCAGCACGAGGCGCTGCCCGGGCTCCACCTTCCCCGAGGCGTTGATGGGCTGCAGGGAGCTCCAGACGTTGAAATCCAGCAGCGGGTCACACACGATCTCTGCGGGAACGGCGCCAAAATCCCGGGAATCGCCGGGAAAAACCGGGAAAACCCCGCGGGAATCCCAGCCGGGAAAAGGGGAGGAGTTAATCCCGGCAGGAGCGGGGGAGTTTGGGAAGAAAGGGGGGAATTCCATGGAAAAAAGGCAGGGATTGGTGGGATTTGGGGAGCTCCAGGCTTTGGGATCTCTGGGAAGAGAGGGAAACGTTCCTGGAGCTGGAATTGCAGCGGGAAACGAGCGGAAAATCCCAATTTTTGGTGGAAAAATGGAATTCCTGAGGGAATTTTAGGGGGAAAATTAGGAATAACTGGGATAGGGAGTGAAATCTGGGAATGGATCACCAGGAGGAACTGGGAAGGGAGGGAACCGCCACAGGAGTCGGAATAAGAGCAGAAAGGGGATGGAAAGTGAGAGAATTCCATGGAAACCATGGGAAAAATGGGATTCTGTTGGAAAAACTGAAATTCCTGAGGGAATTTTAATGGAGAACTAACAAAAACCACAGGAATAGTGAGAGAAACATACGAAAGGATCACCAGGGAAGGGAGGGAACTGCCACAGGAGTCGGAATAAAAGGAGGAAGGAGGTGAAAAGTGAGAGAATTCCATGGAAACCATAGGGAAAAATGGGATTCTGTTGGAAAAAAACAGAATTCCTGAGGGAATTTTAACAGAGAAATAGCAAAAACCAGAGGAATAGAGAGAAAAACATAGGAAAGGATCACCAAGGAAAGGAGGGAACTGCTGCAGGTGTTGGAATAAAAGGAGAAAGGAGGTGAAAAGTGAGAGAATTCCATGGAAACCATGGGGAAAAATGGGATTCCATTGGAAAAAAACCAGAATTCCTGAGGGAATTTTGATGGAAAAACAGCAAAAACCAGAGGAATAGGGAGAGAAACATAGGAAAGGATCACCAGGGAAGGGAGGGAACTGCCGCGGGAGTCGGAATAAAAGGAGGAAGGAGGTGAAAAGCGAGAGAATTCCATGAAAACCATGGGGAAAAATGGGATTCTGTTGGAAAAAGACAAAATTCCTGAGGGAATTTTAATGGAAAAATAGCAAAAATCTTGAGGGTAGGGAATAGAATACGGGAACGGATCACCAGGATGACTTGGGAAGGGAGAAAACCCCCATGGGAGTTGGAGTAAGAGCAGAAACGAGGCGGGAAGCGGGAGAATTCCCGGGAAGAGGGCGGGAAAAGCGGGATTGGGAATGGGAATACGCACCGGGGTTGATGCTGAAGGCGCTCTGCAGCGAGCTGCGGCGCATGCAGGTGGCCGTGCTGGCGGCGGCGTGCATGTGAGCCTGCAGCTGCAGCGCGCACAGCGGGAACGGCGGCGCCGCGCCGCCTGCGCCCGGAACGTTGTGAGCCAGGAAACACTGCCGGGAAAAACACGGGATAAGCGCTGGGAAACACATTCCTGGGAAAACACATTCCTGGGAAAATCCTGTGTTTCTTTCAAGTTTCTGTCTTGCCAGGAAATCCCGGTGTTCCTGGTCCATTCCTGAGGGAAAGCCCCGTGTTCCCGGCCCATTCCTGAGGGAAAACTCAGCATTCCCGGCCCATTCATGAGGGAAAACTCAGCATTCCCGGCCTATTCCTGATTTCCTGAGGGAAAACCCTCATTCCTGGTCCATTCCTGAGGGAAAATCCCCATTCCCAGCCCATTCTTGAGCAAAAACCCAGCATTCCTGGCCCATTCCCGGTTTCCTGAGGGAAAACGCCCGTGTTCCAGCCCATTCCCTTGCCCCGCATTCCCGGTCCATTCCTGAGGGAAAATCCCACATTCCTGGCCTATTCCTGAGGTAAAACCTGTTGTTCTCAGTCCAGTCCTGAGGGAAGACCCTGCATTCCCGGCCTATTCCCGATTTCCTGAGGGAAGACCCTGCATTCCCAGCCTATTCCCGATTTCCTGAGGGAAAACCCGGCATTCCCAGCCTATTCATGAGACAAAACCCAGCATTCCTGGCCCATTCCCGGTTTCCTGAGGGAAAACCCCGGCATTCCCAGCCCATTCCTGAGGGAAAACCCCAGCATTCCCAGCCCATTCCTGAGGGAAAATCCGGCATTCCCAGCCCATTCCTGAGGGAAAATTCCCAGCCCATTCCTGAGGGAAAACCCCGGCATTCCCAGCCCATTCCTGAGGGAAAATCCGACATTCCCAGCCCATTCCTGAGGGAAAATCCCGGCATTCCCAGCCCATTCCTGAGGGAAAATTCCCAGCCCATTCCTGAGGGAAAACCCCGGCATTCCCAGCCCATTCCCTTGCCCCGCATTCCCAGCCCATTCCTGAGGGAAAACCCCAGCATTCCCAGCCCATTCCTGAGGGAAAACCCCGGCATTCCCAGCCCATTCCTGAGGGAAAACCCCGGCATTCCCAGCCCATTCCTGAGGGAAAATCCGGCATTCCCAGCCCATTCCCGCTTTTCCAGCACCTCTTTGATCAGCCGGGTCTCGTTGGCGTCCTCGAGCAGGAAAATGGGGAAGGGGAAATCCTCGAAGGCGAGGCCGCTCCCGCCGGGATTCCAGAGGGAACCATTGCAGTGAGCGAACTGCGGCCCGTAGGCCTCCGAGTACAGCCCTGCCCGGAAAAACGGGAAAAAACGGGAAAATGTGAGGGGAAAGTGAGAGAAAAATGGAAAATATGAGGGAAAAATGGTGAAATATGAGGGAAAAATGGGAAAATGTGAGGAGAAAGTGAGAGAAAAATGGGGAAATATGAGGGAAAAATGGTGAAATATGAGGGAAAAATGGGAAAATGTGAGGAGAAAGTGAGAGAAAAATGGGGAAATATGAGGGAAAAATGGTGAAATATGAGGGAAAAATGGGAAAATGTGAGGAGAAAGTGAGAGAAAAATGGGGAAATATGAGAGAAAAATGGTGAAATATGAGGGAAAAATGGGAAAATGTGAGGAGAAAGTGAGAGAAAAATGGGGAAATATGAGGGAAAAATGGTGAAATATGAGGGAAAAATGGGAAAATGTGAGGAGAAAGTGAGGGAAAAATGGAAAATATGAGGGAAAAATGGTGAAATATGAGGGAAAAATGGGAAAATGTGAGGAGAAAGTGAGAGAAAAATGGGGAAATATGAGAGAAAAATGGTGAAATATGAGGGAAAAATGGTAAAATACGAAAAAAAAATGGGGAAATATGAGCGAAAAACGAGGAAACATGAGGAGAAAATGGGAATGTGTGAGGGGAAAGGGAGGGAAAAGTGGAGAAATACCAGAGAAAAATGGAAAATATGAGAGAAAAGGGGGAAACGTGAGGGAAAAATGGGGAAATATGAGAGAAAAATGGGGGAAAATGAGGAAAAAATGGGAGAATATGAGGTAAAAATGGGGAAATAGGAAGGAAAAATTGGGAAATATGAGGAGAAAACGGCAATGTGTGAGGAGAAATATGAGGAAAAAGTGGAGAAGTACCAGACAAAAATGGAAAATATGAGGGAAAAGTGAGAAACATGAGGGAAAAATGGGGAAATATGAGGGAAAAATGGGAGAATATGAGGGAAAAATGAGGAAATATGAAGGAAAATTGGGAAATATTAGGAGAAAATGGGAATGTATGAGAGGAAAAGGAAGGAAAAGTGGAGAAATACCACAGAAAAATGGAAAATATGAAGGAAAAGGGGGAAAAGTGAGGGAAAAATGGGAGAATATGAGATAAAAATGAGAAAATATGAAGGAAAATTGGGAAATATGAGGAGAAAATGGGAATGTATGAGGGGAAAAGGAGGGCAAAGTGGAGAAGTACCAGAGAAAAATGGACAATATGAGCTAAAAGTGAGGAAATAGGTAATAATGGGAAAATATAAAGTAAGAATGAGGAAATATGAAGGAAAACCGGGAAAAATGGAGAAATGTGAGGGAAAAATGATAGAAAAATGGGCAAAATATGAGGGCAAATTGGGGGAAAAAGGAGAAAAAATCAGAGAAAAATGGGAAAGAAATGAGAAAAAGAAAATGGGGAAAAAAAATGGTGGAAAGAAATGGGGGAAAGATTGGAATTTTCCTCACCAAATCCATCATTGGGACATTTCAATCCTGGGGAAAATCCTTGGGGAGGGGCGGGAGAGGCAGGGGCCACGGCCAGGCCAGAAATCCGGGAATTCTCCTTCAGCTGCATCAAAACCTTCCTGGAGGAGGGAAAACGAGGCTGGAATCAGGGATGGATCCAGGGAAAAGTGAAATCCAATGGGGAATCAAGGAAATGAAGGGAAAATTCCCGGATTTTGATCTTGGCAGAGCCCAAAACGCTGGGAAAAAAATCACCAGGGAGAAAATTCCAACCGCGTTTTTCCCGGGAAAAGGAGCCCCAAGTCCATCCCGGGGTTTATTTTTCCCTCTTTTTTAAATCATGGATCAACAGCACGGATTCAGGAATTCCCAAAGGGCTCATCCCACAAAAAGAAAAAGCAGGAAAAACCAAATTTAGGAAAGAACAAATCCATGAAATGCCAATAAAACCAGGAACGCTCCAAGCCCGGGAATCAGGGGTGATGGGAGGGCTTGGAAAATGGGATTTGATCCCAGATTTTTGGGCTTCCCAATCCCAAAAAACCGACCTGGAGAAGAGATTCCCGTCCAGCAGGATCATGTAGGGGGGATGGGGCCCTTTGGAAAGCGGCCATTCCAGGTCTTCCTCCTTTTCCACCACGTGGATCACGCCCGTGTTCCCGCTCAGAGAGGCTGGAAAAGCGGGAATGGCCCCTCAGCATTCCAGGGAAACGGCCCAAATTCCACCGTTTTCCATGGAAAAGCAAAGGGAAGGGGGATGAGGGAGTGAGGGGGAGAGGTGAGGGGTGGAAATGTGGGAGTTGCCCCCTCAGAATTCCCAATATTCCCTGGAAAACCAGGGCGGGAATTTAGGGAAGGTTTAGGGATTCGGGGAAGAGCTGTGGGGTGGAAATCTGGGAATTTTGCCCTCAGAATTCCATGGAAAAGAGGGGCAGGAGGATGAGGGATTGAAGGGAAGAGCTGTGGGACAAAAATGTGGGAATTGTCCCCTCAGAATTCCATGGAAAAGCAGGGCAGAAAGCTGAGGAATCGAGGGAAGAGCTGTGGGACAAAAATATGGGAATTCTCCCCTCAGAATTCCAGGGAATTCCACCATTTCCCATGGAAAAACAGGAGAGGGATTCAGGGAAGAGCTGTGGGATGGAAATCTGGGAATTTTTCCCTCAGAATTCCCTGGAAAAGCAGGGCAGGAGGATGAGGGATTGAAGGGAAGAGCTGTGGGACAAAAATCTGGGAATTGTCCCCTCAGAATTCCCAAATTTCCGGGGCTCTCGCGCCGCCAGCCTCACCCTCAGACACCCCCAGAATTCCCAGGAAATCCCGGGAATTCCCGTGTTTCTCACCCTGGCAGCCGCTCTGGTGCGTGGCGTTGAGCACCCCCCAGCATTCCCAAACCCCAGAATTCCCAGGAATTCCTGGGAATTCCCATTTCTCTCACCCTGGCAGCCGCTCTGGTGCGTGGTGCTGAGCATCCCCCAGCATTCCCAAATCCCAGAATTCCAGGAATTCCAGGGAATTCCCGTGTTTCTCACCCTGGCAGCCGCTCTGGTGCGTGGCATTGAGCACCCCCAGCATTCCCAAATCCCAGAATTCCAGGAATTCCTGGGAATTCCCGTGTTTCTCACCCTGGCAGCCGCTCTGGTGCGTGGTGCTGAGCATCCCCCAACATTCCCAAATCCCAGAATTCCAGGAATTCCGGGAATTCCCATGTTTCTCACCCTGGCAGCCCGTCTGGTGCGTGGCGTTGAGCAGGCGCACGCAGGGCGCCGCGCGCTCCAGGGGAATGTAAATCTTCCTCTCCACCGAGCTGCTCCCACATGGACCTGCAGGGAATGGGGAAAAATCCTGGGAATGGGGGAAAAATCCTGGGAATGGGGGAAAAATCCTGGGAATGGGGGAAAAATCCCAGGAATGGGGGAAAAAATCCTGGGAATGGGGGAAAAATCCTGGGAATAGGGAAAAATCCTGGGAATGGGGAAAAATCCTGGGAATTGGGGAAAAAATCCTGGGAATTGGGGAAAAAATCCTGGGAATGGGGGAAGAGTCCTGGGAATGCGGGAAAAGTCCTGGGAATGGGGGAAAAAATCCTGGGAATGGGGGAAAAAATCCTGGGAATGGGGAAAAAAATCCTGGGAATGGGGGAAAAAATCCTGGGAATGGGGAAAAAATCCCAGGAATTGGGGAAAAAATCCCGGGAATTGGAGAAAAATCCTAGGAATGGCAGTGGGAAATATTCCGGGAATGGTGGCGGGAAAAGTCCTGGGAATGGGGGGAAAAAAATCCTGGGAATGGTGGTGGGGAAATCCTGGGAATGGTGGCAGGAAAAATCCCGGGAATGGTGGTGGGAAAAATGCCGGGAATGGGGGAAAAATCCTGGGAATGGGGAAAAAATCCCAGGAATGGTGGAAAAGTCTTGGGAATGCGGGAAAAAATCCTGGGAATGGGGGAAAAAATCCTGGGAATGGGGGAAAAAATCCTGGGAATGGGGGAAAAAATCCTGGGAATGGCTGAGAGACCCTTTTGGTGGAAAAGTCTTGGGAATGCGGGAAAAAATCCTGGGAATGGGGGAAAAAATCCTGGGAATGGGGGAAAAAATCCTGGGAATGGGGGAAAAAATCCTGGGAATGGGGGAAAAAATCCTGGGAATGGCTGAGAGACCCCAAAAAGGGTCAAAGGGGACCCAAAAGGGATCCCAGGGGACCCCAAAGGGTCACAGAGAGCCCCAAAAAGGGTCAAAGGGGGCCCTAAAAGGACCCCAAAGGGTCAGAGGGGACCCAAAAGATCCCAAAAGTGTCACAGAGAGCCCAAAAAGGGTCACAGGGGACCCTAAAGGGACCCCAAAGGGTCACAGGGGACCCCAAAAGGGCAATGAGGACCCCAAAGGATCCCAAAAGTGTCACAGAGACCCCAAAAAGGGTCAGAGGGGACCCCAAAAGGGATCACAGAGACCCCCAAAAGGCAAAGGGGACCCTAAAGGGTCACAGAGAGCCCAAAAAGGGTCAAAGGGAGCCCTAAAAGGGATCCCAGGGGACCCCAAAGTGTCACAGGGGACCCCAAAAGGGTCAAAGGGGACCCCAAAGTGTCTCGGGTGACCCCAAAAAGATCCCAGAGGACCCCAAAGTGTCTCGGGTGACCCCAAAAAGATCCCAGGGGACCCCAAATTGTCCCGGGTGACCCCAAAAAGATCCCAGAGGACCCCAAAGTGTCTCGGGTGACCCCAAAGTGGCCCCGGGAGGTTCTGAGCTCTCCCCTCCCCCTCCTCCCTCAGGCCTCACCCGCCGCCAGCGCGGCCACGAGCAGAGCCCGGAGCATCCGCAGGGAACCCCGGGCCGCTCCCGGACAATTCCAGGCCGTTCCCGGGGAATTCCAGGCCGTTCCCAGGGAATTCCGGGCCGTTCCCGGAAAATTCCGGGCGGTTCCCCGGGAACCCCGGCCCGGCCCGGCCGCCGCCATTACTGCCCGCCTCTGTTTCACTTCCGGGTACTTGGCGGAAGTGACGTCAGAATGGGCGTGGCTCCGCGGTGCTGACGTGGAGGCTCCGGGCTGAGGGGGGGCCGCCATGTTGACCAAGTTCGAGACCAAATCCGCGCGGGTTAAAGGTGAAAATCCCGGGAAAAACGGCGGAAAATCGGGATTTGGGAAATGCGGGAAGCGGGGGAGAGGCGTGGGAGCGGCTTGGGGGGGGATTTGTGAGGGGAGCGGGAAGATCCCGCATGGAGGGAGGGTCTGGAGGGGTGGGAGAAGGGAATGGAGAATCCTGAGGGGGATCCTGAGGGGGAATTTTGGGATTTTCCAGCGGGAATTTGGGATCTGATCCCAAGGAACGGGGACAGGACAAGAGGGAACGGCCTCGAGCTGGGCCAGGGGAGGCTCAGGGTGGGAAATTTGGGAAAATCCCTCTTGGAAAAGGTGAAAAGCATCAGAAGGGGCTCAGGGAGGGTTGAATCCCATCCCTGGAGGTGCCTTGGAATTCCCGGGATTCGGGCTGGGCTCGGGCTTTTCCCAGGGGATTCCCTCACTTTTCCCAGTTTTTCCTGGCTTTTCCCAGTTTTTTCCCAGTTTTTTCCCAGCTTTTCCCATTTTTTCTCCCACTTTTCCCAGTTTTTCCTTGGCTTTTCCCAGGATTTTCTCTGTCCTTCTCCCGCCTTTTCTTTACCTCTCCCCAGAGCTTTCCACACCTTTTCCCTCTCCTTTCCCAAGGTTTTTCCCCTCTTTTCCCATCCTTTTCCCACATTCCCCATCCTTTATTCTTCCCCCATCATTCCCAGCCTGGTTTTCCCGCTGATTCCCGATTTTTTTCCCGTTTTTTTCCAGGGCTTTCCTTCCACCCCAAGCGGCCGTGGGTGCTGAGCAGCCTCCACAACGGCGTCATCCAGCTCTGGGATTATCGCGTCTGCACCCTCATCGACAAATTCGACGAGCACGATGGTGATTCCCAGGGAAAAACGGGAATTTCCCAGGGAAAAACGGGAATTTCGGCTGGAAAAACGGGAATTTCGGCCCAAAAAATGGGAGTTTTGGCCCGAAAAATCGGAATTTCGGCCCAAAAAAGAGGATTTTCGGTGCAAAAAAACGAGAATTTCGGCCCAAAAATGGGAATTAACGCCCAGAAAGCGGCAATTTCGGCCGGAGAAATTTTCCCCAGGGAAAAACGGGAATTTCCCACAGAAAAACGGGAATTTTGGCCAGAAAAATGGGAATTTCCCACTGAAAAATGGGAATTTTGGCCCAAAAATGGCAATAATGGCCCCAAAAATGGGAATTACTGCCCAAGAAATGGGAATTCCTGGCCCAAAAAATGGGGATTTTGGCCCAAAAATGGGAATTGCTGCCAAAAACCTGGGAATTCCAGCTCCAAACTTGGAGTTCCTGACCAAAACTGGAAATTTCTGTCCCAAAAAGTGGGAATTCCGTCCAAAAAAATGGGAATTCTGGCCCGAAAATCCCCGGGGATTTTGGGATGGAATCCAGGGAAATTCCCCTCCTGCCCAGGGAGGATTTTTGGGATCTGGGAAAGGCTCCCAGGAGCATTCCCGGGATCTGGGTGGGATTTTGGGATGCCCTGAACTCCCCTGAGTCCGGGAAATTCCCCAATCCCATAAAAACCCGGATCCAGGCTTGGAATTCCGGCAATTCCCGATTTTTTGGAAGCTTTGAAGGGACAAAAAGCGGCGAAAACGAGGGGGAAAATCCGTTAAAAAAAGCGGGAATCGCCTCCGCCGCCCCGGATTTCCCGGGATTTCCCGGGATTTTCCAGGATTTGGGGATTTCCCGGGATTTCCCAGGGAATTCCAGAGGTTTTTCCCGGCTCAGGGCCCGTCCGAGGCATCGACTTCCACAAGCAGCAGCCGCTCTTCGTCTCCGGAGGCGACGACTACAAAATCAAGGTGAGCAATTCCCGGTTTTCCGGCTTTTCCCAAAAAAACCCAAAACCTGGGATGAGCCCCGAGCTCCTTCCCCTCCTGGGATTTGCGGGAATGAAGTTTGGGATTGGGGATTGGGGAAAGGGAGGGGAAATCTGGGAATGAGCGGGAAAAATTCCCGGGGAAAAGGCGGGAATGGAGCGTTCCTGGTGCCTTTCCCGGAGTGGAATTCCCGGGGTTATTCCCGCATTATTCCAGGTTTTTTTCCGGGGTTATCCGAAGGTTATTCCTGGGTGATTCCTGGGGTTATTCCCAGGTTTTTCCAGGATAATTCCAGGGTGATTCCCAGGTTATTCCCGGGGTTATTCTTGGGGTTATTCCTGGGATATTCCTGGGGTTATTCCTGGGGTTATTTCAGATTTATTTCTGGGTGATTCCTGGGGTTATTCCCAGGTTTCTCCAGGATAATTCCGGGGTGATTCCCAAGGTTATTCCTGGGGTTATTCCTGAGATATTCCCGGGGTAATTCCCAGGTTTATTCTCGGGGTTATTCCTGGGGTTACTCCCAGGTTTTTCCAGGATTATTCCAGGATAATTCCAGGGTTATTCCCAGTTTAATCCATGGTTTATTCCCAGTTTAATTCTGGGGTTATTCCCAGGGTTATTCCTGGGATTATTCCTGAGTAATTCCCAGGTGATTTCTGGGATATTCTCAGGGTTATCCCAAGATTGTTCCCAGGGTAATTCCCAGGTTATTCCTGGGTCATTTCTGGTTTAATCCTGGGATAATTCCCGAGGTTATTCCTGGGGTAATTTCTGCATTTTTCCTGGGTTATTCCCAAGCTTATTCCCGGTTTTTCCCGGTTTTTCCCAGGTCTGGAATTACAAACTGCGGCGCTGCCTCTTCACCCTCCTGGGGCACCTGGATTACATCCGGACAACCTTCTTCCACCACGTGAGGAATCCCGGGAATTCCGGCTGGGAACACCAGGAATTCCTGCTGGGAGCACTGGGAATTCCTGCTGGGAGCACTGGGAATTCTGGCTGGGAACACCGGGAGTTCCTGCTGGGAGCACTGGGAATTCCAGCTGGGAGCACTGGGAATTCCAGCTGGGAATTCCTGCTGGGAGCACCGGGAATTCCAGCTGGGAATTCCTGCTGGGAGCACCGGGAATTCCTGCTGGGAGCACTGGGAATTCCAGCTGGGAATTCCGGCTGGGAATCTCCTTTCTCTTGGGAATCTCCAATGGGAATCTCTTAATTAATGGGAATTTCCAATGGGAAACCTGCCTTAGGAATTTTTTCCCGGGAATTCCCAGTGGGAATCCCCTCATGGGAATTTTTCCAATGGGAATCTCCAATAGGAATCAATATTTTGGAATTTTTCCATTGGGAATCTCCAGTGGGAATCAATTCCCAGGAATTTTCTCCTGGGAATTCTCGATAGGAATTTTTTCACAGGAATTTTTTAAATGGGAATTTTCCCAAGGGGAATCTCAGGGTGGGAATCGATTCCCAGGAATTCCCGGTGGGGCGGCGGCTCCGGGGGGATTTTGGGGTCGGATTTGGAATTCCCAGAATTCCCCTTTTCCCAGGAATATCCCTGGATCCTGAGCGCCTCCGACGACCAAACCATCCGCGTGTGGAACTGGCAGTCGCGCACCTGTGTCTGGTGAGAGAATTCCCAACATTCCCACAATTCCCAACATTCCCACAATTCCCAGCATTCCCAGAATTCCCCAGCATTCCCCAGAATTCCCCACAATTCCCAGCATTCCCTGGGATTCTGCTTTCTCCCGTGTTTTTTCCCATTTTTCCACGGGAGCAGCGCCCTGGTTGGGATTCCCTGGATTTTCCCAAGTTTCTCCTGTGTTTTCCATGTGTTTTTCCCGGGTTTTTCCCAGTTTTCCTGTGCTCCTGTATTTTCCCATGTTTTCCATGGTTTTTTCCCGTTTTTTCCAGGTTTTTTCCCGTTTTTCCCTCATTTTTTCCCCCTCTTTTCTCTGGCTCAGTGCCCCTCACTGTATTCCCTTGATTTCCCCATTTTTTCCATGTTTTTTTCCCATTTTTTCCCATTTTTCTCCCATTTTTCCTCTGGCTCAGCGCCCTCACCGTGTTCCCTGGATTTCCCATGTTTTCCATGTGTTTTCCATGAGTTTTTCCAAGTTTTTCCATGATTTTTTCCCGGGATCAGGACCCTCCCCATGCTCCCTGTATCCCCCTGTGTTTTCCTTGTGTTTTCCATCTTTTTTTCCCATTTTTTCCCCGTTTTTTTCCCACTTTTCCATGGACTCAGCACCCTGACCATGCTCCTTGTATGCTTCCATGTTTTCCATGTGTTTCCCATGTGTTTTCCATGATTTTTCCATGTTTTTTCTGGGATCAGCCCCCTCTCCGTGTTCCCTGTATCTCCCCAAGTTTTCCCTGTGTTTTCCATGTTTTTTTCCCGTTTTTTTCCCGTTTTTTCCCAGGATCAGCGCCCTGACCCTGCTCCCTGTATCCCTCCATGTTTTCCATGTGTTTTCCATGTGTTTTCCATGACTTTTTCCATGTTTTTTCCCGGGATCAGCGTGCTGACGGGACACAATCATTACGTGATGTGCGCCCAGTTCCACCCCAGCGAGGACCTGGTGGTGTCGGCCAGCCTGGACCAGAGCGTCAGGGTTTGGGACATTTCCGGTGAGATTCCATGGAAAATCCCGGAAAAACCTCGGGAATTGGGGTGGGAATGGACCAGAGCGTCAGGGTTTGGGACATTTCCGGTGAGATTCCATGGAAAATCCCGGAAAAACCTCGGGAATTGGGGTGGGAATGGAGCAGAGCGTCAGGGTTTGGGACATTTCCGGTGAGATTCCATGGAAAATCCGGGAAAAACCTCGGGAATTGGGGTGGGAATGGGGGTGGGACGTCTCCAATGAGATTCCATGGAAAATCTGGGAATGGGAACGGGCGATGTCCGGTGGGAAAAGGATCTGGGGAATCCTGAGAAAAGGGGTGGGGCTTCATCGGGATCCCAAAAACTCCTGGGAAAAGTGGGAATGGGGTGGGAGAAGAGAATGGAAAGTCCTGAGGGGGATCCAGGGGGCTCAGCCTGGAGAAAAGGGGGATCCAGGGGGAATTTTGGGATTTTCCAGCGGGGATTTGGGATCTGATCCCAGGGAACAGGGACAGGACAAGAGGGAACGGCCTCCAGCTGTGCCAGGGGAGGCTCAGGGTGGGAAATTTGGGAAAATCCCTCCTGGAAAAGGGGAAAAATCCTCGGAAGGGGCTCAGGGAGGGTTGGATCCCATCCCTGAGGAATTCCTGGAATTGGCCTTTGGAGAATCGGCAAAAATCCTGGGATTTTGGGCTCTGGGGGCTCATCCGGGGGCTGATCCTGGATCCAATCCTGGATCCATTCCCGATCCTTTCCTGGATTCCATCCTGGGGCTGTTCCTGTTCCATTCCCAATCTCAATCCCATTCCCAATCCCAATCCCATTCCCAATCCCATTCCCAATCCCGATCCCATTCCTGTTCCCAGGTCTCCGGAAGAAGAATCTCTCTCCCGGCTCCGTGGATTCCGACGTTCGCGGCATCACCGGGGTCGATCTGTTCGGCACCACCGACGCCGTGGTCAAACACGTGCTGGAGGTACGGCCCCGAATCCCGGGAATCCCCAATCCCAGGAAACCCCGAATCCCGGGAATCCCTGAATCCTGGGAATCCCCAATCCCGGGAATCCCCAAATCCTGGGAATCCCTGGACCCTGGGAATCCCCAATCCCGGGAATCCCCAATCCCAGGAAACCCCGAATCCCGGGAATCCCTGAATCCCGGGAATCCCTGGATCCTGGGAATCCCCAATCCCAGGAATCCCCCAATCCCGGGAATCCCCGAATCCCGGGAAACCCTGAATCCCAGGAATCCCTGGAAGCACCGAAAGGCAGAGCCAGGCCCAGCTTTTCCCTGGATTCCCCCATTCCCAACTATTTTTCTCTGAATTTTCCCCATTCCCAGCTTTTTTTCCATGGATTTCTCCATCCCCAGCCATTTTTCCTTGGATTTTCCCCATTCCCAGCCATTTTTCCATGGATTTTCCCCATTCCCAGCAATTTTTCTCTGGATTCCCCCATTCCCAGCCATTTTTCTATGGATTTTTCCCCATTCCTGACTGTTTTTCCATGGATTCCCACCCATTCCCTGGGGTTTTTGCCCCATTCCCTGGATTTTCCCTCCATTCCTGATGGTTTTCCCTGGATTTCCCCACCATTCCCTGGATCCTCCCCATTCCCGGTGTTTTCCCCTGGATTTTCCTTCCATTCCTGGTGGTTTTTCCCGGGATTTGACCCATTCCCGGTGTTTTTTCCTGGAATTCCAGCCCATTCCCGGTGTTTTTTCCCGGGATTTGACCCATTCCTGGTGTTTTCTCCTGGGATTTGACCCATTCCCGGTGTTTTTTCCTGGAATTCCGGCCCATTCCCGGTGTTTTTTCCCGGGATTCAGGGCCATGACCGGGGTGTGAACTGGGCCGCCTTCCACCCCTCGATGCCGCTCATCGTCTCCGGCGCCGACGATCGCCAGGTCAAGATCTGGAGGATGAACGGTGAGAAAAACCTGGAAAAATCCGGGAAAATCCGGGAAAACCCGGGACAAACCCCTCGGGATCCCCTGGAAAAGCGGGAATCCTCCCCCATTCCTCCCATTTTTCCCTGGGATTTCTCCCAATTTCCCTGGGCCTTTTCCTGATTTCCCTGGGATTTTTCCCCATTTTCCTGGGATTTCTCCCCATTCCTCGGGATTTCTCCCCATTTCCTTGGGATTTCTCCCCATTCCTCGGGATTTTTCCCCATTCCATGACATTTTTCCCCCGTTTTCCCGGGATTTTCCCTGGAATTCTGGAGAATCCAAGGCCTGGGAGGTGGACACACCTTTTTTCCTTTTTCCAACGCTTTTCCTCCCTTTTCCTTGGGATTTTTCCTCATTTCCTTGGGATTTCTCCCCATTCCTTGGGATTTTTCCCCATCCCATGACATTTCCCCCCCCTTTTCCCGGGATTTTCCCCGGAATTCCGCAGAATCCAAGGCCTGGGAGGTTGACACGTGCCGCGGGCACTACAACAACGTTTCCTGCGCCGTTTTCCACCCGCGCCAGGAGCTGATCCTCAGCAATTCCGAGGACAAGAGCATCCGGGTCTGGGACATGTCCAAGAGGTCAGCAGCCTCGGGAAGGAGCCTCGGGAATTCCTGGGAATTCCCGGCAATTCCCGGATTTTCCCTCTCCCCCTTTCCAGGACCGGCGTCCAAACGTTCCGGCGCGACCACGACCGGTTCTGGGTGCTGGCGGCGCATCCCAACCTCAACCTCTTCGCTGCCGGTGAGAGCCAGGAATTCCCGGGAAATCCCTGGATTCCAGCTGGGAGAGCTCCAAATTCCAGTGGGAATCCTGAAATTCCCAGAGAAACCCTGAAATTCCCAGAGAAACCCTGAAATTCCCAGAGAAATCCCAAAATTCCCAGAGAAATCCCTGAATTCCACCTGGGAGAGCCTCAAATTCCAGTGGGAATCCCCGAATTCCAGTGGGAATCCCTGAATTCCAGTGGGAATCCCTGAATTCCGGCTGGGAGAGGATTCCATTATTCCCGGAATTCCGGGGGTGTTTCCCAGGCCGCGACGGCGCCGCGCTGGTGTTCGATCTCCGCCGTTTCCATCCCAAATTCCCGCTGTAATTCCCGACATTTCAGCTGTAATTCCCGCTGTAATTCCAGCTGTAATTCCTGACATTTCAGCTGTGATTCCAGCTGTGATTCCGGCTGTTTTTCCCAGCATTCCTTCTGTAATTCTGGCTGGAATTCCAGCTGTAATTCCTGGCATTCCGGCTGTAATTTCCAACATTCCAGCTGTAATTCTGGCTGGTTTTCCGGCTGTTTTTCCGCCTGTTTTCCAGGCCACGACAGTGGGATGTTGGTGTTCATTCTCACTGTAATTCTGGCTGTTTTTCCGCCGGTTTTCCCAGACCATGACGGAGGGATGTTGGTGTTCAGTATCCCACATTCCAGCTGTAATTTCGGCTGTAGTTCGGGCTGTAATTCCGACTGTTTCCCAGGTCACGATGGAGGGATGTTGGTGTTCATTCTCACTGTAATTCCGGTTGTTTTTCCGGCTGTTTTTCCGGCTGTTTCCCAGGCCATGACAGTGGGATGTTGGTGTTCAATTCAGCTGTTTTTCCAGCTGTAATTCCGGCTGTTTTTCCGGCTGTTTCCCAGGTCACGATGGAGGGATGTTGGTGTTCAGTATCCCATATTCCAGCTGTAATTCCGGTTGTTTTTCCGGCTGTTTTCCATAGGTCACGATGGAGGGATGTTGGTGTTCAATCTCCCCCATTCCAGCTGTAATTCCGGCTGTTTTTCCGCCTGTTGTTTTCCATAGGCCACGATGGAGGGATGTTGGTGTTCAATCCAGCTGTTTTTCCAGCTGTAATTCCGGTTGTTTTTCCGCCTGTTGTTTTCCATAGGTCACGATGGAGGGATGTTGGTGTTCAGTATCCCCCATTCCAGCTGTAATTCCGGTTGTTTTTCCAGCTGTTTCCATAGGTCACGATGGAGGGATGTTGGTGTTCAATCCAGCTGTTTTTCCAGCTGTAATTCCGGCTGTTTTTCCGGCTGTTGTTTTCCATAGGCCACGATGGAGGGATGTTGGTGTTCATTCTCACTGTAATTCCGGCTGTAATTCTGGTTGTTTTTCCGCCTGTTGTTTTTCCCAGGTCACGATGGAGGGATGTTGGTGTTCATTCTCACTGTAATTCCGGCTGTAATTCCGGTTGTTTTTCCGCCTGTTGTTTTTCCATAGGCCACGATGGAGGGATGCTGGTGTTCAATCCAGCTGTTTTTCCTGGTGTAATTCCGCCTGTTTTCCATAGGCCACGATGGAGGGATGTTGGTGTTCAATCCAGCTGTTTTTCCTGGTGTAATTCCGCCTGTTTTCCATAGGCCACGACGGAGGGATGTTGGTGTTCAATCCAGCTGTTTTTCCAGCTGTAATTCCGGCTGTTTTTCCGCCTGTTGTTTTCCATAGGCCACGATGGAGGGATGTTGGTGTTCAGTATCCCCCATTCCAGCTGTAATTCCGGCTGTTTTTCCGCCTGTTGTTTTTCCCAGGTCACGACGGAGGGATGTTGGTGTTCAAGCTGGAGCGGGAGCGGCCGGCTCTGGCCGTCCACGGCAATTCCCTGTTCTACGTCAAGGATCGCTTCCTGCGGCAGCTCGACTTCAGCTCCTCCCGCGACGTGGCCGTCATGCAGCTCCGCAGGCACGGCAATTCCCGCCATTCCCACGGGAATTCCCGGAATCCCGACCGGAATTCCCGAAATTCCAGTGGGAATACCCCAAATCCCAGCCAGAACTGCTGAAATCTTGCTGAGAATTCCCCAAATCCCGACCAGAACTTCTGAAATCCTGCTGAGAATTCCCCAACAGGAATTCCCCAAATCCCGACTGGAATTCCCAGAATCCCGACCAGAATTCCCGAAATCCCGACCGGAATTCCCAGAATCCCGACCGGAATTGCCCAGATCCTGACAGGAATTCCCAAATCACAACAGGAATTCCCCAAATCCCGGCCAGAACTTCTGAAATCCTGCTGAGAATTCCCCAACAGGAATTCCCCGAATCCCGACGGGAATTCCCAGAATCCTGACCGGAATTCCCAGAATCCCGACCGGAATTCCCGAAATTCCAGCGGGAATTCCCCAAATCCCAGCCAGAACTGCTGAAATCTTGCTGAGAATTCCCCAAATCCCGACCAGAACTTCTGAAGTCCTGCCCAGAATTCCCCAAATCCCAACAGGAATTCCCCAAATCACAGTGGGAATTCCCCAAATCCTGAGAGGAATTCCCCAAATCCTGACTGGAATTCCCCAAATCCCAACGGGAATTCCCAAAATCCCAATGGGAATTTCCAAAATCTCAACAGGAATTCCCCAAATCCTGCCCAGAATTCCCCAAATCCCAGCCACAACTTCTGAAATATCCCAATGGGAATTCCCAAAATCCCCAATGGAATTCCCCAAATCCCCAAAGGAATTCCCAAATCCCCAAAGAAATTCCCAAATCCCCAATGGAATTCCAAAATTCTGACATGAATTCCCCAAATCCCAACAGGAATTCCCCAAATCCCACCTGGAATTCCCGAAATCCAGCTCTGAATTTCCCCAAATTCTGACTATAAATCCCAAAATCCCACCCAGAAATTCCCAAAATCTCCCCCTAAAAATTCCAGAAATCCCACCCAGAATCCCCCAAATCTCACTCAGAATTCCCCAAATCTCACCCAGAATTCCCCAAATCTCACCCAGAATTCCCCAAATTTCACCCAGAATTCCCCAAATCCAGGAATTCCCATTTTTTTTCATCTCCTCCATTCCAAGTTTTCCCTTTTCCCGTTTTTTTTCCAGCGGCTCCAAGTTCCCGGTGTTCAGCATGTCCTACAACCCCGCCGAGAATTCCGTGCTCCTCTGCACCGTGAGTCCCAAAATCCGGGAGTTTTCCCCCAAAAAAACCTGGAATATCCCGGGGGAATTCCTCAAATTCCTCCTGATTTCATGGAAAAATCCCTTCAGGTTTTTTTTGGGAGGAATCCTGGGAATTTCGCATCTTTGGGGGGAAAAAATTCCACTTTTTTTGGGGAAAATCCCTCAAATTCCACATGGGGGTGGGGGGAATTCCTGAAATTCCTGATTTTTTTGGGGTGGAAAAATCCCTCAAATCGGAGATTTTTTTTAGGGAGAAATCTCTCAAATCCCAACTTTTATTTTGTGGTGGGAAAATCCCTTAAATTCCCTTTTTTCCTGGGAAAAAATCCATTAAGTTTTTATTTTTTCAGGGAAAAAATCCTTTAAAATCTCATTTTCTGGGGAAAAATCCCTTAAATTGTCATTTTTTTAGGAAAAAAATCCAGAAAAATCTCATTTTTTTGGGAAAATCTTTTCCAATTCCCCGTTTTTCTTGGGAAAACCCCTCGAATCCCACTTTTTTTTTTGGGAATGATCCCTAAAATCCCACATTTCCCTCCCTCAGCGTGCCAGCAACCTGGAGAACAGCACCTACGACCTGTACAGCATTCCCAAGGACGCCGATTCCCAAAATCCCGACGGTGGGTGCAGCCCCAGCCCCCCGAAATCCCGGGAATTCCCATCCCCATCTCCCTTTTTCCCGTTATTTATCCCGAAAAATCCAATTTTTTATTTTATTCGGATTTTTGGCTACTTTTCCCTTGAAAAATTCCCGATTTTTCCAGCCTCCCATCCGTGTTTTAGCAAGAATTTTCCTTTCCTTTCCCAAATTTCCATCCCAGCTGGAATTTTCCCTGTTTTTTTCCGGGATCAAGGGATCTCAGATGGATTTTTTGGGATGTTTTATCCCAAAAAAAAAAAAAACCCTTTCAAAGCCACAATCCCAGGAATTTTTTCCTTCCCTCTTTTCCTTGTTTTTCCGGCAAATTCCACCTCGGGTTTTTGTTTTCTGGCGATTCCCAGCCGGGATTTTATGGGATAAAAAATTCCCAAATTGTTCCTTTTCCCACTCCAGCTGCTCCCCCTGCCACGGAATGCCGGGAGAGGGGACGGATCTGGGGATTTTTCCAGGGATTTATGGATTTTCCGGAGGGTTCCGAGCGGGGAATATTTCCCTGCTGGGCTGGATTTGGAGGGAGAGAACGGGAAAAAACAAAAAATTCCCTTTTTTTTTTTGGTGTTTATTTTTTTTTGGGAGCTTTGTCCAGCTGGGATAATTGGGAACATCCATCAAATCCCTGGATTTGCTGGAGGAGCAGCTGGCTCCCGAAAAAAAACAGGGAAAAGGGAAAATTCCGCTGCTGGAGGAGGGAGAAGGGGAAAGTCTGGAGGGGAAAATCCTTCAAATCTCTGGAATTTTGGGAAAAATCTCTCAAATTCCTGCTTTTTTGGGGGGGAAATCCCCTAAATTCCATTTTTTTTTTGTGGAAAATCCCTGGGATTGCACATTTTGGGGATTTTTTCTGTTGGAAAATTGTGGATTTTTCTGGAATCTCCGAGGCTGGAGCAGCCTGGGGTGGGGGAATTGTGCTGGGAATTTGGGGTCTCCTCTGATCCCCAAAATCCCGGGATTCTGGGGGGGGGATCCGGGGAATTTGGGGCTTTCTGGGGAAATCGGGGACGGGGAAAGGGGCGGGGGCAGCTCCGGGGTCCAATCCCAATCCCAATCCCGGCTGGAAAAGCTCCGGATCCCGTCCCAAGCCCTGAAATCCATCCTGATCCCATTGATCCCATCAATCCCATCGATCCCATTGATCTCATCCCAATCCCATTGATCCCATCAATCCCATTGATCCCATTGATCCCATCGATCCCATTGATCTCATCCCAATCCCATTGATCCCATTGATCCCATCAATCCCATCCTATTCCATGATCCCATGGATCCCATCCCAATCCCTGAACTCCATCCCAATCCCATCAACTTCATCCCAATCCCATAAATCTCATCCCAATCCCATAAAATCTCATCCGAATCCTGTCCCAATCCCTGAACTCCATCCCAATCCTATCGATCCCATCCCAATCCCATCCTGATCCCTGAACCCCATCCCAAATCCATCCCAATTCCATCCCAATCCCTAAACTCCATCCTGATCCCACTGATCCCATTGATCCCATCAGTCCTGTCCCAATTCCATCAATCCCATCCCAAATCCATCCCAATCCCTGAACCCCATCCTGATCCCTGAACTCCATCCCAATCCTATTGATCCCATCGATCCCATTGATCCCATCGATCCCATCCCAATTCCATCCCAATTCCATCCCAATCCCATCAATCCCATTTCAATCCCTGAACCCCATCCCGATCCCATCCCGATCCCATTCCAGTCCCATCCCAAACCACAATCCTATCAACCCAATCCTATCCCAATCCCAGCAATCCCATCCCAATCCCTGAACCCCATCCCAAATCCATCCCGATCCCATCCCAATCCCATCCCAAATCCATCCCGATCCCATTCCCCAATCTGGATTCCCGTCTGGATTCCCGGTTTTATCCCGTATTCCCGGCTCAATCTTGGATTCCAGCTCCAGAGGGGAAGCGCTCCTCGGGGCTCACGGCCGTGTGGGTGGCGCGGAACCGATTCGCCGTCCTGGACCGGATGCACTCGGTGAGGATCCCGGGAATTCCGGGAATTCCGGGAATTCCGGGATGGCAGGGGCGGATCCGGGCGGGGCTCATCCCGAAGAAAGGGCTGGGAAAAGCGGGAATGGGGCTGGAAAAGCGGGAATGGGGCTGGAAAAGCGGGAATGGGGCTGGAAAAGGGAATGGAGGATCTTGGAGGGGGCTCATCCCGGAGAAAAGGGGGATCCAGGGGGAATTCCGGGATTTTCCAGCGGGAATTTGGGATCTGATCCCAGGGAACGGCCTCAAGCTGGGCCAGGGGAGGCTCAGGGTGGGGAATTTGGGAATAATTGGATAATTTGGGATGATTTTTCCATGGAAAAAAGAGTTTAGGGACTACTTGAAGGGACTCAGGGAGAGTTGGATCCCCATCCCTGCAGGGAATTCCTGGAATTCCGGGGATTCCGGTCGGAAAAAAAACCCAGGAAAACCCCGGAATAAACCCCCCAACCCCTGGCAGCATTCCCAAAAAACCCCAAAATCCGGGAATTCCTTCCCAGATCCTGATCAAGAACCTGAAGAACGAGATCACCAAGAAGATTCCGGTTCCCAACTGCGACGAGATTTTCTACGCCGGCACCGGGAATTTGCTCCTGCGCGACTCCGACTCCGTCACCCTCTTCGATGTCCAGCAGAAAAGGTGGGAATTCGCCCGGAATTCCCAAATCCCGCTTTTTCTCCCCTTAAATCCCCTTTTTTCTCCCCCTAAATCCCACTTTTTTCACCCTAAATCCCATTTTTTCTCATCCTAATTCCCGTTTCTCTTACACTAATTCCCGTTTTTCCCCCTCAATCCTGTTTTTTCCTCCTAAATCCCATTTTCCTCACCCTAATCCTGATTTTTTTCCCCTAAATCCCGTTTTTTCCCCCCAAATCCCATTTTTTTCATCCCAAATCCCACTTTTTCCACCCCAAATCCTTCCTGTTCCTGTGGAAATCTGGGAAAGGCTGGAAAATGGATCCCCTGGGTTTTTTTGGGGTCCCCTGGTGGTTTTTTGGGCTCTTCCAGGGTTTTTTTGGGCTCTTTCAGGGTTTTTTGGGATCCCCTGGAATTTTTTTTGGCTCTTCCAGGGTTTTTTTGGCTCTTCCAGGATTTTTTGGGCTCCCCTGGGATTTTTTTGCCTCTTCCAGGGTTTTTTTTGGCTCTTCCAGGGTTTTTTGGGCTTTTCCAGGGATTTTTTGGGCTCTTCCAGGGTTTTTTTGGGCTCTTCCAATATTTTTTGGGCTCTTCCAGGGTTTTTTGGGCTTTTCCAGGGATTTTTTTGGGCTCCCCTGGGATTTTTTGGGCTCTTCCAGGGATTTTCGGGCTCCCCAATCCCGTTTTTCCGCAGGACTCTGTCGTCGGTGAAGATCTCCAAGGTGAAGTACGTGATCTGGTCGGCCGACATGTCCCACGTGGCCCTGCTGGCCAAGCACGGTGAGCCCCGCCTGTATTCCCGCCTGTATTCCATTTCTGCCTGTATTCCCAGCTGTATTCCATTTCTGCCTGTATTCCCGCCTGTATTCCCGCCTGTATTCCATTCCCGCCTGTATTCCCGGCTGTATTCCGGCTGTATTCCTGGATTCATTCCCAGCTGTGTTCCCAGGTGTATTCCCAGCTGTGTTCCATTCCCGCCTGTATTCCCGCTGTATTCCCGCCTGTATTCCCAGCTGTATTCCCGCCTGTATTCCCGCCTGTATTTCCGCCTGTATTCCCAGCTGTATTCCTGGATTCATTCCCAGCTGTATTCCCGCCTGTATTCCCAGCTGTATTCCCGCCTGTATCCCGGTTGTATTCCCGGATTCATTCCTGGCTGTATTCCATTCCCAGCTGTATTCCCGCCTGTATTCCTGGTTGTATTCCCAGCTGTGTTTCTGGCTGTATTCCCGTCTGCATTCCCAGCTGTATTCCCGGCTGTATCCCGGCTGTATTCTGGGATTCGTTCCCAGCTGTATTCCATTCCCGCCTGTATTCTGGCTGTATTCCCGGCTGAATTCCCGGCTGTATTCCCGGCTGTATTCCGGCTGTATTCCGGGATTCGTTCCCGGCTGTATTCCATTCCCGGCTGTATTCCCGCCTGTATTCCCGCCTGTATTCCCAGCTGTATTCCATTCCCAGCTGTATTCCATTCCCGGCTGTATTCCCGCTGTATTCCCGCCTGTATTCCATTTCCGCCTGTATTCCATTCCCGGCTGTATTCCCACTTGTATTCCCGCCTGTATTCCCGCCTGTATTCCCGCCTGTATTCCCGCTGTATTCCCGGCTGTATTCCCGCCTGTATTCCCACTGTATTCCCGCCTGTATTCCCAGCTGTATTCCCGCCTGTATTCCCGCCTGTATTCCCGGCTGTATTCCGGCTGTATTCCCAGCTGTATTCCCGGATTCATTCCCGCCTGTATTCCGGCTGTATTCCGCCTGTATTCCCGGCTTCATTCCCGGTTTTTCCCTTCCTTCCCCCGCAGCCATCCTGCTGTGTAACCGGAAGCTGGAGTCTCTGTGCCAGATCCATGAGAACATCCGGGTGAAGAGCGGAGCCTGGGACGAGAGCGGCGTCTTCATCTACACCACCAGCAACCACATCAAATACGCCGTCACCTCGGGGTGAGCCCCGGCTACAGCCGGAGCCGGCCGGGAATGGGAGAACACCTGCCTGGAATGATCCGGGAATTCCCTGGGATGGGCGGGAATGGGAGAACACCCTCACAGAATGATCCAGGAATTCCCTGGGATGGGCGGGAATGGGAGAACACCTGCCTGGAATGATCCAGGAATTCCCTGGGATGGGCAGGAATGGGAGAACACCTGCCTGGAATGATCCAGGAATTCCCTGGGATGGGCGGGAATGGGAGAACACCTGCCTGGAATGATCCGGGAATTCCCTGGGATGGGCAGGAATGGGAGAACACCTGCCTGGAATGATCCAGGAATTCCCTGGGATGGGCGGGAATGGGAGAACACCCCCACAGAATGAACCAGGAATTCCCTGGGATGGGCGGGAATGGGAGAACACCTGCCTGGAATGATCCAGGAATTCCCTGGGATGGGCAGGAATGGGAGAACACCTGCCTGGAATGATCCAGGAATTCCCTGGGATGGGCGGGAATGGGAGAACACCTGCCTGGAATGATCCGGGAATTCCCTGGGATGGGCAGGAATGGGAGAACACCTGCCTGGAATGATCCAGGAATTCCCTGGGATGGGCAGGAATGGGAGAACACCCCCACAGAATGATCCAGGAATTCCCTGGGATGGGCGGGAATGGGAGAACACCTGCCTGGAATGATCCAGGAATTCCCTGGGATGGGCGGGAATGGGAGAACACCTGCCTGGAATGATCCGGGAATTCCCTGGGATGGGCGGGAATGGGAGAACACCTGCCTGGAATGATCCGGGAATTCCCTGGGATGGGCAGGAATGGGAGAACACCTGCCTGGAATGATCCAGGAATTCCCTGGGATGGGCAGGAATGGGAGAACACCTGCCTGGAATGATCCAGGAATTCCCTGGGATGGGCAGGAATGGGAGAACACCTGCCTGGAATGATCCGGGAATTCCCTGGGATGGGCGGGAATGGGAGAACACCCCCACAGAATGATCCAGGAATTCCCTGGGATGGGCGGGAATGGGAGAACACCTGCCTGGAATGATCCGGGAATTCCCTGGGATGGGCGGGAATGGGAGAACACCTGCCTGGAATGATCCGGGAATTCCCTGGGATGGGCGGGAATGGGAGAACACCTGCCTGGAATGACCCAGGAATTCCCTGGGATGGGCAGGAATGGGAGAACACCTGCCTGGAATGATCCAGGAATTCCCTGGGATGGGCGGGAATGGGAGAACACCCCCACAGAATGATCCAGGAATTCCCTGGGATGGGTGGGAATGGGAGAACACCTGCCTGGAATGATCCGGGAATTCCCTGGGATGGGCAGGAATGGGAGAACACCTGCCTGGAATGACCCAGGAATTCCCTGGGATGGGCAGGAATGGGAGAACACCTGCCTGGAATGATCCAGGAATTCCCTGGGATGGGCGGGAATGGGAAAACACCTGCCTGGAATGATCCGGGAATTCCCTGGGATGGGCAGGAATGGGAGAACACCTGCCTGGAATGATCCAGGAATTCCCTGGGAATGGTGGGAATGGGAGAACACCTGCCTGGAATGATCCGGGAATTCCCTGGGAATGGTGGGAATGGGAGAACACCTGCCTGGAATGATCCAGGAATTCCCTGGGATGGGCAGGAATGGGAGAACACCTGCCTGGAATGATCCAGGAATTCCCTGGGATGGGCGGGAATGGGAGAACACCCCCACAGAATGATCCAGGAATTCCCTGGGATGGGTGGGAATGGGAGAACACCTGCCTGGAATGATCCGGGAATTCCCTGGGATGGGCGGGAATGGGAGAACACCTGCCTGGAATGATCCAGGAATTCCCTGGGATGGGCAGGAATGGGAGAACACCTGCCTGGAATGATCCAGGAATTCCCTGGGATGGGCGGGAATGGGAGAACACCCGCATGGAATGATCCAGGAATTCCCTGGGATGGGCGGGAATGAGAGTCCTTGGATGGATGGGAATTCCTTGGGATGGACGGGAGAGCCCCGGGATGGCTCTGAGCTCCTCAGGATGGCCGGGAATGCCCCGGGAGCTCGCCAGGAATGCCAGGAATCCCCTGGGAATGGTGGGAATGCCCCGGGAATGTCGGGAACACCCCAGGAACATCGGGAATCCCCCGGGAACATCGGGAATCCCCCGGGAACATCGGGAATCCCCCGGGAACATCGGGAATGCCCCAGGAACATCGGGAATCCCCCGGGAATGTCGGGAATCCCCCGGGAACATCGGGAACACCCCAGGAACATTGGGAATCCCCCGGGAACGCCCCAGGAATGGCGGGAATGCCCTGGGAACATCGGGAATCCCCCTGGGAACATCGGGAATCCCCCCGGGAACATCGGGAATCCCCCGGGAACGCCCCAGGAATGGCAGGAATGCCCCGGGAACATCGGGAATCCCCCGGGAACATCGGGAATCCCCCCGGGAATGCCCCCCGGGAATGCCCCCTGGGATTCCAGCGGCGTCTCGGCGCAGGGATCACGGCATCATCCGCACGCTGGACCTGCCCATCTACGTGACGCGCGTGCGCGGGAACAGCGTGCACTGCCTGGACCGCGAGTGCCGCCCGCGCGTGCTCAGCATCGACCCCACCGAGTTCCGCTTCAAACTCGCCCTCATCCACAGGAAATACGACGAGGTGCGGGAAAAATAACACCGGGAAAAATAACACCGGGAAAAACGGGAATGAACCGGGGAGGAGAGATGGGGTTTGGGGATCAGGGAGGAATGACGAGGTGCGGGAATCGTTCCCGGGAAAAATAACACCGGGAAAAACGGGAATGAACCGGGGAGGAGAGATGGGGTTGGGGGATCAGGAAATACGACGAGGTGCGGGAATCATTCCCGGGAAAATAACACCGGGAAAAATGGGAATGAACCGGGGAGGAGAGATGGGGTGTGGGGATCAGGGAGGAGTGGCGAGGTGTGGGAATCATTCCCGGGAAAATAATACCGGGAAAAATGGGAATGAACCAGGGAGGAAAGATGGGGTTTGGGGATCAGGAAATATGACAAGGTGCGGGAATCATTCCCGGGAAAATAACACTGAGAAAAATGGGATTGGGAATGAACCGGGGAGGAGAGATGGGGTTTGGGGATCAGGGAGGAATGGCGAGGTGTGGGAATCGTTCCTGGGAAAAATAACACCGGGAAAATTGGGAATGAACCGGGGAGGAGAGACGGGGTTTGGGACGAGAAATAATGGGATTTGGGATGAGGGAGGAATGGGGTTTGGGATGGGATTTGGGATTTGGGATCCAGGTGCTGCACATGGTGCGCAGCGTGCGGCTGGTGGAGCAGGGTTTGGGATGAGGATTTGGGATATGATTTGGGATTTGGGATATGATTTGGGATATGGTTTGTGATCCCGCAGGTTCTGCGCATGGTGCGCAGCGCGCGGCTGGTGGGGCAGGGTTTGGGATGAGGATTTGGGATGTGATTTGGGATGTGATTTGGGATTTGGGATATGATTTGGGGTGTGATTTGGGATATAATTTGGGATGTGATTTGGGATGTGATTTGGGATGTGATTCAGGATTTGGGATGTGATTTGGGATTTGGGATCCCGCAGGTTCTGCACATGGTGCGCAGCGCGCGGCTGGTGGGGCAGGGTTTGGGATGAGGATTTGGGATGTGATTTGGGATGTGATTTGGGATTTGGGATATGATTTGGGGTGTGATTTGGGATATAATTTGGGATGTGATTTGGGATGTGATTTGGGATGTGATTCAGGATTTGGGATGTGATTTGGGATTTGGGATCCCGCAGGTTCTGCACATGGTGCGCAGCGCGCGGCTGGTGGGGCAGGGTTTGGGATGTGATTTGGGATGTGATTTGGGATTTGGGATGAGGATTTGGGATGTGATTTGGGATATAATTTGGGATATGATTTGGGATATGATTCGTGATCCAAGTGCTGCACATGGTGCGCAGCGCGCGGCTGGTGGGGCAGGGTTTGGGATGAGGATTCAGGATATGATTTGGTATATGATTTGGGATTTGGTATGAGGATTTGGGATGTGATTTGGGATATGATTTGGGATATGATTTGGGATCCCGCAGGTTCTGCACATGGTGCGCAGCGCACAGCTGGTGGGGCAGGGTTTGGGATGTGATTTGGGATGAGGATTTGGGATGTGATTTCGGATGTGATTTGGGATGTGATTTGGGATGCGATTCAGGATTTGGGATATGATTTGGGATTTGGGATCTCCCAGGTGCTGCACATGGTGCGCAGCGCGCGGCTGGTGGGGCAGGGTTTGGGATGAGGATTTGGGATGTGATTTGGGATTTGGGATGTGATTTAGGATTTGGGATGTGATTTGGGATATGATTTGTGATCCAGGTGCTGCACATGGTGCGCAGCGCACGGCTGGTGGGGCAGGGTTTGGGATGGGGATTTGGGATGTGATTTGGGATTTGGGATGAGGATTTGGGATGTGATTTGGGATGTGATTTGGGATATGATTTGGGATTTGGGATATGATTTGGGATTTGTGATCCAGGTTCTGCACATGGTGCGCAGCGCGCGGCTGGTGGGCCAGGCCATCATCGCGTACCTGCAGCGTAAGGGGTACCCCGAGGTTGCGCTGCACTTCGTGCGCGATGAGAAGACGCGCTTCAGCCTCGCCCTGGAGTGCGGCAACATCGAGGTGATGGCAACGGCGGCATCGGGGCGGATTGGGGTGGATTGGGGTGGTTTGGGGTGTTCTGGGATGTTCTGGGGTGTTCTGGGATGGTTTGGGATGGTTTGGGGTGTTCTGGAATGTTCTGGGGTGTTCTGGGATGGTTCAGGATGTTCTGGGATGGGTTGGGATGGTTCAGGATGACCTTGGATGCTCTGGGATAAGTCAGGATGCTCTGGGATGGTTTGGGATGCTCTGGGATGTTCTGGGATGATTTGGGAATGGTTTGGGATGATTTGGGGATGTTCTGGGATGTTCTGGGATGGTTTGGGAATGGTTTGGGATGGTTTGGGACGCTCTGGGGTGCTCTGGAACGTTCCGGGGTGTTCTGGGATGGTTCAGGATGCTCTGGGATGGTTCAGGATGTTCTGGGATGCTCTGGGATGGCTCAGGATGCTCTGGGGTGTTTTGGAATGTTCTGGGATGGTTTGGGATGGCTCAGGATGTTCTGGGATGCTCTGGGATGGCTCAGGATGCTCTGGGGTGTTCCGGAATGTTCTGGGATGGCTCAGGATGTTCTGGGATGATTCTGGGAAGTTCAGTTCCGGATGTTTCAGCACCCAGAACACCCCCTGGGCACAGATCCCCCTGGACACCCCCAAATCCCCGCACCACCAAAGCACCCCCCACTCCCAACCCCCATCCCCGCCCCGTGATCCCATTCCCAATCCCGAATTCCCGGAATTCCCGGAATTCCCGGAGAACAGATCGCGCTGGAGGCCGCCAAGGCTCTGGACGACAAGGGCTGCTGGCAGAAGCTGGGCGAGGCGGCGCTGCTGCAGGGGAACCACCAGGTGGTGGAGATGTGCTACCAGCGCACCAAGAACTTCGACCGCCTCTCCTTCCTCTATCTCCTCACCGGAAACCTGGAGAAACTCCGCAAGATGATGAAGATCGGTGAGCTCCGCCTTTCCCGATGGGAATTCTGGTTTTTCCCGGGATTTTTTTTCCCTGATTTCCCGGTTTTTTTGGGCGCAGCGGAGATCCGGAAGGACATGAGCGGGCACTACCAGAACGCGCTGTACCTGGGGGACGTGGCCGAGAGGGTGCGGATCCTGCGCGGCTGCGGCCAGAGTGAGTCCTGCCCAGAGGGAATTCCCGGGATTCCGGGCTTTTCCAGGGAATTCTGGGTGTGGGGAGGCCTTCCCGAAGGGAATTCACCGAGTTCTGGGTATTGGAAGTCCTTCTTCAAGGAATTCTGGGAGAGACTTTTTCCAGGGAATTCTGGGTGTGGGGAGTCCTTTTCCAGGGAATTCTGGGCACTGGGAGTCCTTTTCCAGGGAATTCGCAGAGTTCTGGGCACTGGGAACCCTTCCCAAAGGGAATTCACGGAGTTCTGGCTACTGGGAGGCCTTCTTCAAGGAATTCTGGGTGTGGAGAGACCTTTTCCAGGGAATTCTGGGCACTGGGAGTCCTTTTCCAGGGAATTCCCAGAGTTCTGGGTACTGGGAACCCTTCCCAAAGGGAATTCTGGGTGTGGGGAATCCTTTTCCAGGGAATTCTGGGTGTGGGGAGACTTTCCCAAAGGGAATTCACCGAGTTCTGGGTATTGGGAGTCATTCTTCAAGGAATTCTGGGTGTGGAGAGACTTTTTCCAGGGAATTCTGGGTCTGGGGAGTCCTTTTCCAGGGAATTCCCAGAGTTCTGGGCACTGGGAACCCTTCCCAAAGGGAATTCACGGAGTTCTGGGCACTGGGAGCCCTTCCCCATGGAATTCCCAGAGTTCACAGGCACAGGGATTCCTTCCCCGGGGAATTCCAGGAATTCCGGGCATGGGGAGTCCTTCCAATCATTCCAATGGCTTTTCCTGTTATTCCCGTGGTTATTCCTGTCATTCCAATGGCTTTTCCCGTTATTCCCATGGTCATTCCCGTCATTCCAGAATCCCTGGCGTTCCTGACGGCCGCCACGCACGGGCTGGACGAGGAGGCCGAGAGCCTGCGGGAATCCTTCGATCCCGAGAAGGAGACGGTGGGAACGCCCGGAAAACTCCGGGAAAACTCCGGGAATTTGGGAAGGGAGCAGTGGGATCCAGCGGGGAAAACTCCTGGAATCGAGGGAGGAGGGAATGGTGGGGAAGGGGGAAATCCTGGAAAACTCCTGGAATTCGGGGATGGGGGGATCCAGTGGGAGAGCAACTGGAAAACTCCTGGAATTGGGGAAGGAGGGGAAGGGGATTCCTGGGAAACTCCTGGAATTGGGGAAGGAGGGGAAGGGGATTCCTGGGAAACTCCTGGAATTTGGGAAGGAGAGGATTCCTGGGAAACTCCTGCAATTTGGGAAGGAGAGGATTCCTGGGAAACTCCTGGAATTTGGGAAGGAGAGGATTCCTGGGAAACTCCTGGAATTGGGGAAGGAGGAGACGATGGAAAAGCAGCTCCTTTCCGGAGCGAGGAGCGGGCCGGGATCCCAAAGTCCGGGATTTTCCCGACGTTTTCCCGGCTCATCCCAGATCCCGGCCGTGGATCCGGAGGCGCGGCTGCTGCAGCCGCCGGCGCCGGTGCTGCCCCTGGACACCAACTGGCCCCTCCTGACCGTTTCCAAGGGATTCTTCGAGGGCTCCATCGCCGGGAAAGGTCGGCATTCCCGGCATTCCCGGCATTCCCGGTGTTCCCGGTATTCCCGGGATTTGGGATCGGCACGGGGAGCTTCCCGTGGCTGCGGCAGCATCAAACCCAGGAATGTTCTGGGGGAGGAATTGGGAAAGGAGCTGGATGTGAGGCACTGGGAATAACGGGATTGGGATTGGGAATGAGCCCTGGGAATGGCCGGGGCTGTGGGAAGTCACGGAATGAGCGGCTGGAAAAGGGAATGGGAAATCATGAGGGGGCTCATCCGGGAGGAAAGGGGGATCCGGGGGAATTCCAGGCTTTTCCAGGCAGGATTTGGGATCTGATCTCAGGGAACGGTCTCGGACTGTGCTAGAGCTGGATTTTTGGGATGATTTTTCCATGGAAAAAGGGTTGGGAAGCGTCAGAAGGGACTCAGGGAGGGTTGGATCCCACCCCTGGATGGAGGAATTCCTGGAGTTCAGAGCGAGGATCCATCCTGGAGCTCTGCCCCACCCTCCCAAATCCCGAAATTCCGCGGGATGCAACAGCACAAGGGCAGGGTGGGCTTTTCCCCTCCTGGAATTCTTTCCTGAGGGTCTTTCCCTGTTTTTTTTTAGGGAAAGGAGGAGCCTTGGCCGCCGACATCGACATGGACGCCGTGGGCACCGAGGGCTGGGGCGAGGACGCCGAGCTGCAGCTGGACGAAGGTGGGAAAAATCCTGGAATTTCCCTTGGAAAACCCCGTTCCCCATTCCCATGGGATCCCAGAGAACATTCCCTGCTCCCCACAGACGGATTCGTGGATGCCGGGGAAGGATTCGGAGAGGAGGGAACGGGAAAAGGGCAGGAGGAAGGAGGAGGATGGGAAGTGGAAGAAGATTTGGATCTTCCCCCCGAGCTGGTAGGAGAATCCTGGGGCATCCCAGCGCTGATTCCTCGGGAATTTGGGAAGCGGGGAATGTTCTCTGGGATGATCCAGCTCGGCTTTCAGCTGGAATTCCGGGATTTTCCCTCAGGACGTCGCCGCCGGCCCCGCAGGAGCGGCCGAGGACGGATTCTTCGTGCCCCCCACCAAAGGCACCAGCCCAGCCCAGGTAAATCCCAGATTTCCTCGGAAAACCGGGAATTTCCTCCTTTTCCCCTTCGTCCTTGGGGTTGTTTTTTCCCCTGGGATCCATGAGCTCAGCGTGGGAATTGTGCCGTGGGAGCCGTGCCCGTCCCAGTCCCACCTGGATTCCCTTCCCTCTTTTCCAGGTGTGGTGCAACAATTCCCAGCTCCCCGTGGATCACATCCTGGCAGGATCCTTCGAGACAGCCATGAGGGTGAGTCTCCCACGGAATTTTCTTCTGGAAAAACTCCTCCTTTCCCTTTCACTTCGCCTACACCCGGAATCCTCGCTCCGTGTCTGTTCCAGAACGTTCCATCCCCGTTTTCCCATGGATCTGACCCCAAGCGAGGCCTTGGCGCTGCCCTATCCAGATTTTCCCGGCTCAATCCATGATTTTTTTTTATCCCATCAGCTGCTCCATGACCAGGTGGGAGTGACCAACTTCGGCCCCTACAAGCAGCTCTTCCTGCAGACGTTTTCCCGAGGCCGGACGACGTTCCAGGCGCTTCCCAGCCTCCCCGCCATGTACGGATTCCCACACCGCAACTGGTGAGCGCCTTCCCCGGATTCCAGGGATCCCCCAGGCTGCTGGGAATGCTCTTCCTGGAGAGAAATCCCGGATTTCTGGGGTTGGGAATGAGGTGGGTGAGGTTGATTCCTTCAGAGTGAGGTTCAGGAATTGCTTGGGCGCCTCCAGGGATGGGGAGGAGGCGGAATTCCCGGTTTGTGGAGAGAGGTGGGAATTGTGGGGGGCAGAGATGGGTTTGGGGGTAAAATCCAGGGAATGTCCAGGGCTGGATCCTGATGGAATGAGGAGCTGGGAAGTGGGAAGTGTCCTGGAGCGGTGGGAGAAGGGAATGGAGGATCCTGAGGGAGCTGGGGGAGAAAAGGGGGATCCAGAGGGAATTCCAGGCTCTTCCAGGGGGAATTTGGGATCTAATCCCAGAGAACAGAGCCAGAACGAGACGAAACACCCTCAAGCCGTGCCAGGCCTGGATATTTGGCACAATTTTTCCACGGGGAAAAAGGTTTGGGAAGGATGGGAAAGGCCTCAGGGAGTAGAACTCCCCCTAAATCCCGGTTTTCCTGGTGGATCCCAGGAAGGAGGGCGGGATGAAGGGAGCGCTGCCGGCCGTGGGGCTGAAGCTGGGGGAGCTGATCCAGAGGCTGCAGCTCTGCTATCAGCTCACCACCGCCGGCAAATTCGAGGAGGCCGTGGAGAAATTCCGGCTGATCCTGCTCAGCGTTCCCCTGCTGGTGGTGGATAACAAACAGGAGATCGCTGAGGTACAGGGGGAATCCTGAGGGGGGAATTCCTGAGGGGAAAATGGGGGAATTCTGAGGGGGAAATGGGGGAGTTCTGAGGGGAAAACATGGGAATCCTGAGGGGGAAAGTGTGGGAATCCTGAGGGGGAAAGTGTGGGAATTCTGAGGGGAAAACATGGGGGAATTCCTGAGGGGAAAAATGGGGGAATTTCTGAGGGTGAAAATGTGGGATTTCTGAGGGGGAAAATGAGGGATTCCTGAGGGGGAAAATGGGGGAATTCCTGTGGGGAAAACATGGGAATTCCTGAGGGGAATATATGGGATTTCTGAGGGGGATATATGGGATTTCTGAGGGGGAAATGTGGGAATTTCTGAGGGAGAAAATGTGGGAATTTCTGAGGGGGAAAATGGGGGAATTCCTGTGGGGAAAACATGGGAATTCCTGAGGGGAATATATGGAATTTCTGAGGGGGATATATGGGATTTCTGAGGGGGAAAATGGGGGAATTCCTGAGGGGAAAAATGGGGGAATTTCTGAGGGGGAAAACATGGGAATTCCTGAAGGGAATATATGGGATTTCTGAGGGGGATATATGGGATTTCTGAGGGGGAAATGTGGGAATTCTGAGGGAGAAAATGGGGGAACTCCTGAGGGAGAAAATGTGGAATTCCTGAGGGGGCAAACATGGGAATCCCAATCCCGAAGCGTGCCCAGGGAAGGGTTTGATCCCGGGATTTGCCCCAAAGGCGCAGCAGCTGATCGCCATTTGCCGGGAATACATCGTGGGATTGTCCATGGAGATCGAGAGGAAGAAGCTGCCCAAGGAGACGCTGGAGCAGCAGAAGAGGATCTGTGAGGTGAGGGAATCCCGAGGGGAAATGTGGGATTTCTGAGGGGAAAACATGGAATTCCTGAGGGGGGAATTGTGGGATTCCAGAGAGAAAAACATGGAATTCCTGAGGGGGGAAATGTGGGATTCCAGAGAGAAAAACATGGAATTCCTGAAGGGGAAAATGTGGGATAGCTGAAGGAAGAAATACAGGATTTCTGAGGGGTGGAGATGTAGGAATTCCTGAGGGGAAGAGGTGGGAATTCCTGAGGGGAAAAGGTGGGAATTTCTGAGGGGAAATGTGGGAATTCCTGAGGGGGAAAGGTGGGAATTTCTGAGGGGAAATGTGGGAATTTGTGACGAGAGAAATACAGGATTCCTGAAGCAGGAAATAGGGGAATTCCTGAGGGTTCAAGGTGGGAATTCCTGAGGAGAAATGTGGGAATTCCTGAGGGTTCAAGGTGGGAATTCCTGAGGAGAAATGTGGGAATTCCTGAGGGGAAAAGGTGGGAATTTCTGAGGGGAAATGTGGGAATTCCTGAGGGGAAAAGGTGAGAATTTCTGAAGGGAAAAACAAAGGAATTCCTGAGGGCAAAAATACGGAATTTCTGAGGGCAGAAGTGCAGGAATCCTGCACAAAAAACTCATCAAAAATACAGAATTCTTCCTTCAACGCCAACTCCAGCCTGGAGGGGAGGCACTGCCTGTAATTCCCGTTATTCCTGAGGATTTATCCCGTTTTTCCCTGGCAGATGGCCGCCTACTTCACACACTCCCAGCTGCAGCCCGTGCACATGATCCTGGTGCTCCGCACCGCCCTCAACCTCTTCTTCAAACTCCGCAACTTCAAAAGCGCCGCCACCTTCGCCCGGCGCCTGCTCGAGCTCGGCCCCAAGCCCGAGGTGGCCCAGCAGGTGAGACCTCCATGGTCCTGTCCCCAAATGTCCCCAAATGTCCCCAAATGTCCCCAAATGTCCTCAAACCCAAGGTGAGGTCCTCAGATGAGGCCTTCAAGTTGTGAAACGGCTTTATTGGGGTGTCCCTGTCCCCAGAACCTCTCTGTGGGCCTTTTTTGTGATATCCCTGTCCCCAAACCCCATCAGTGACCCCATTTTGTGGTGTTCCTGTCCCCAAAACCTCTCTGTGACCCCTTTTTGCAATGTCCCTGTCCCCAAACCCTCTCTGTGACCAATTTCTGAGGTATCCCCGTCCCCAAAACCTCTCTGTGAGCTTTTTTTGTGGTATTCCTGTCCCCAAACCCTCTGTGACCCATTTTTATGATATCCCTGTCCCCAAAACGTCTCTGTGACCCATTTTTGTGATATCCCTGTCCCCAAACCCTCGCTCTGACCCCATTTTGTGATATCCCCATCCCCACACCCCTGCTCTGACCAATTTCTGAGGTGTCCCCATCCCCAAACTCCCTCTGTGACCCATTTTTGTGATATCCCTGTCCCCAAACCCTCACTCTCACCCCATTTTGTGATATCCCCACACCCCTGCTCTGACCAATTTCTGAGGTACCCCTGTCCCCAAACCCTCTCTGTGACCAATTTCTGAGGTGTCCCCATCCCCAAACCCCCACTCTGACTCCATTTTGTGATATCCCCATCCCCACACCCCTGCTCTGACCAATTTCTGAGGCGTCCCCATCCCCAAAACCTTTCTGTGACCCCTTTTTGCAGTGTCCCTGTCCCCAAATCCCCTCTGTGACCCCATTTTGTGATACCCCATCCCCACACCCCTGCTCTGACCAATTTCTGAGGTACCCCTGTCCCCAAAACCTCTCTGTGACCCCTTTTTTATGATATCCCTGTCCCCAAAACCTCTCTGTGATCCATTTTTGTGATATCCCTGTCCCCAAACCCCATCAGTGACCCCATTTTGTGGTGTTCCTGTCCCCAAAACCTCTCTGTGACCAGTTTATGAGGTATCCCCGTCCCCAAAACCTCTCTGTGAGCTTTTTTTGTGATATTCCTGTCCCCAAACCCTCTGTGACCCCTTTTTATGGTGTTTCTGTCCCCAAAACCTCTCTGTGACCCCTTTTTTGTGATATCCCCATCCCCACACCCCTGCTCTGACTCATTCCTGAGGCGTCCTTGTCCCCAAACTCCCTCTGTGACCCTTTTTTGTGATATCCCCATCCCCACACCCCTGCTCTGACCAATTTCTGAGGTATCCCTGTCCCCAAAACCTCTCTGTGACCAATTTCTGAGGTATCCCCATCCCCAAATCCCCTTTGTGACCCCATTTTGTGATATCCCCATCCCCATATCCCTGCTCTGCCCCATTCCTGAGGCATCCCCCTCCCCAAACTTCCCCACCACATCCCCACTCTCACTTCTCCTCTTCCCCAGACGAGGAAGATCCTGGCGGCGTGCGAGAAGAACCCCAGCGACAGCCACCAGCTCAACTACGACCAACACAACCCCTTCGACATCTGCGCCGCCTCCTACCGCCCCATCTACCGCGGCAAGGCCCTGGAGAAATGTCCCCTCAGCGGCGCCTGCTACAGCCCCGAGTTCCGCGGGCAGATCTGCCGCGTCACCACGGTCAGGCTCCTCCTGCCTCTCCTCACGGGGCTCTGAGGGCGTTCCAGGGTTCTGGGCTGGTTTTGGTGGGGATATTTTGGGGTTCCTGGAAGGGATTTGGGGTCAAATCAGCGAATTTCCATGAGGGCGGTGGGAGTCGGGCCTGCTCGGTTTGAGGGAGGCTGAGGGGAATCTTATCCATCCATGGAAATATCTCAGATATCCATGGAAATAAGTCAAATATCCATGGAAATGAGTCAAATATCCATGGAAATATCTCTAATATCCCAAAAAAATCTCTTCTCTGTGAGGGAATTTGGGCTCTGGAGTGGTTTTTTCCACAAGAGAGGCCTGTGGGAGTCGGGCCTGCTCGGTTTGAGGGAGGCAGAGGGGAATCTTATCCATCCATGGAAATATCTCAAATATCCGTGGAAATATTTCAGATATCCGTGGAAATAAGTCAAATATTCATGGAAATAAGTCAGATATCCATGGAAATAAGTCAAATATTCATGGAAATATCTCCAATATCCCCAAAAATCTCTCCCCTGTTTTGCCCACAAGGGAGGCCTGTGGGAGTCAGGCCTGGTCGGTTTGAGGGAGGCTGAGGGGGGGATCTGATTTCCATGGAAATAAGTCAAATATTCATGGAAATAAGTTAAATATCTGGGGAAATGAGTCAAATATTCATGGAAATAAGTCAAATATCTGTGGAGATATCTCAAATATCCATGGAAATATCTCAAATATCCCCAAAAATCTCTCCTCTGTTTTTCCCACAAGGCCTGTGGGAGTCGGGCCTGCTCGGTTAGGGGGAGGCTGAGGGGAATCTTATCCATCCATGGAAATATCTCAAATATCCGTGGAAATATCTCAGATATCCGTGGAAATAAGTCAAATATTCATGGAAATATCTCCAATATCCCCAAAAATCTCTCCCCTGTTTTGCCCACAAGGGAGGCCTGTGGGAGTCGGGCCTGCTCGGTTTGGGGGAGGCTGAGGTGGGATCTGATTTCCATGGAAATAAGTCAAATATTCATGGAAATAAGTTAAATATCTGGGGAAATGAGTCAAATATTCATGGAAATAAGTCAGATATTCATGGAAATAAGTCAAATATTCATGGAAATATCTCCAATATCCCCAAAAATCTCTCCTCTGTTTTGCCCACAAGGCCTGTGGGAGTCGGGCCTGCTCGGTTTGGGGGAGGCTGAGGGGAATCTTATCCATCCATGGAAATATCTCAAATATCCATGGAAATATCTCAGATATCTGTGGAAATAAGTCAAATATCCATGGAAATAAGTCAAATATTCATGGAAATATCTCCAATATCCCCAAAAATCTCTCCCCTGTTTTACCCACAAGAGAGGCCTGTGGGAGTCGGGCCTGGTCAGTTTGAGGGAGGCTGAGGGGGGATCTGATTTCCATGGAAATAAGTCAAATATTCATGGAAATAAGTTAAATATCTGGGGAAATGAGTCAAATATTCATGGAAATAAGTCAAATATCTGTGGAGATATCTCAAATATCCATGGAAATATCTCCAATATCCCCAAAAATCTCTCCTCTGTTTTTCCCACAAGGCCTGTGGGAGTCGGGCCTGCTCGGTTTGAGGGAGGCTGAGGGGGGATCTTATCCATCCATGGAAATATCTCCAATATCCCCTGAAATCTCTCAGATTTCCACCCAAATCCCTCAAATTCACACCCAAATCCCTCAAATTCACACCCAAATCCCACCAGGGTGGTCTGAGGATGCTCCCAGACCTTTCCCAGTGCTCCCAGCACAGGCCCAGGAGCAACAGCCACAAACCCAACCCCTAAATCCTGAGTTTTCACCCTTAATTCCCAAATTTTCACTCCTGAATCCCAGATTTTCACCCCTGAATCCCAAATTTTCACCCCTGAATCCCAAATTTTCAGCCCTGAATCCCAGATTTTCACCCCTGAATCCCAGATTTCAGCCCTGAATCCCGAATTTTCACCCCTGAATCCCAAATTTTCACCCCTGAATCCCAGATTTTCAGCCCTGAATCCCAGATTTTCAGCCCTGAATCCCAGATTTTCAGCCCTGAATCCCAGATTTTCAGCCCTGAATCCCAGATTTTCACTCCTGAATCCCAGATTTTCAGCCCTGAATCCCAAATTTTCACCCCTGAATCCCAGATTTTCAGCCCTGAATCCCAGATTTTCAGCCCTGAATCCCAGATTTCAGCCCTGAATCCCAGATTTTCACCCCTGAATCCCAGATTTTCACCCCTGAATCCCAGATTTCACTCCTGAATCCCAGATTTTCACCCCTGAATCCCAGATTTTCACCCCTGAATCCCAGATTTCACTCCTGAATCCCAGATTTTCACCCCTGAATCCCAGATTTCAGCCCTGAATCCCAAATTTTCACCCCTGAATCCCAGATTTTCACCCCTGAATCCCAAATTTTCAGCCCTGAATCCCAGATTTTCACCCCTGAATCCCAGATTTTCACCCCTGAATCCCAGATTTCACCCCTGAATCCCAAATTTTCAGCCCTGAATCCTCTCTTTGTCCCTGCAGGTGACGGAGATCGGGAAGGACGTGCTGGGGCTGCGCATCAGCCCCCTCCAGTTCCGCTAGGAATTCTCCTGGATCAGGAAATTCCCACTCCTCATTCCAGCTTTGGCCATTCCCATCCTCTTTTCCAGGTTTTTCCTCACTTTTAGCAGGAATTTTTCTTCTCCTTGTCCCCAGACCGGTTTTCCTGCGCTTTTATCCCAAATCCTGGTTTGGGAACCACCTCTGCTCCCCTTAAAACCCCAAAAAACTTGGAAAAGCCGGGATTGGCTCCGTAAATCCCCAATCCAGGGAACCCCTGCTCCCTCTGGAAGCGGCTCCGTGTCCGATGACTCCTTAAGTCGTGGCCACTTAATGAGCTCCCCTCGTTAATAAAGTTTGTTAATTACCTGGATTTTCCTGCTTTGGAGATCACACCCAAAAAAAATTGGGATTTTATCCCCGTTCCCAGCTCTGGGAATGCTCCTGAGGATGGGAAGGGTTTGGAGCCGGGTGTGTTAATTAGTGGGGTGTAATTAGCGTCCCAATTAACCCCCAGGGCTCGTCCTGGTGTTTTGTCCTCTGGAATTCCCAGGTTTGGCCCCAGGGCATGGAAAAGGCCCCGGGATTCCCGAATTTTGGGTGGATTCCGGTGCCTGGAGGGGGGAGAGGGATGGGAATCCACAGCGGGGAGGATTCAGGGATGCAATTCCAGGGATTTTCCCGCTGGGAATGTCCAGGGCTTGGATTGAGGGGCTGGAAGTGCCCAGGGAGCGGCGGGAGAAGGTTCTGGAAAATCCTGGGGGGGCTCAGGGGGATCCAGGGGGGAATTCCGGGATTTTCCAGCGGGAATTTGGGATCTGATCCCAGGGAACGGCCTCGAGCTGGGCCAGGGTGGGAAATTTGGGAATAATTGGGTCATTTGGGATGATTTTTCCATGGAAAAAAGGGTTTGGGAACTGCTTGAAGGGACTCAGGGAGGGTTGGATCCCCATCCCTGCAGGGAATTCCTGGAATTTGGAGCGGATAATCCCGGAATCCCTCGGGATCGGCGCCGTTTTCCCGACAAATCCCGGGGCATTAAACCTTTTATTTATCCAAAAAAAAAAAATCATTTATCCTTTATCCTTTTCCCAAAAAAATTAAAAAAGGGGAACGGGGCCATTCCCTGGATTCCAGCGTTGCGAGGACGGCTCCGGAGGCTCCGGATTTAGGGATTTTGGGGTTTGAGGAGCAGGGAATCGTGGCAGGCCACGGCGATGCCCCCGATGAGGTTGAGGAATTCCTGGAAATCCAACTGCCCGTCGCTGTTCATGTCCAGCTTCTTCATCATCCTGTCCACCACGCCCGGGTCCTTCTGGTTCTGAGGGGGGGAAAAAATGGGAATTGCTGCTTGGAATGAGGTTCGGGAATTCCCTGTCCAGGCTGGGAGGGTTTGGGATGGGAAAATCCTGGAATCTCCCCGGTGGGTGATGTTCCCGTGATCCCATCCCGATCCCAATCTGGGACCCCCTGGATCATCCCATGGATCCTATGGATTCCATTGATCCCATAAATCCTACCCCATGGATCATCCCATGGATCCCATGGATCCCATCCCATTCCATGATCCCATGGATCCCATCCCAATCCCATCCCATGATCCCATCCCATGGATCCCATCCCAATCTCATGGATCCCATGGATCCCATTGATCCCACCCTGATCCCGAGGATCCTGATCCCGAGGATCCCATCCCAACCCCATGGATCCTATCCCGATCCCAGATCCCAATCCTGAGGATCCCACCCCGATCCCGAGGATCCCACCCCAATCTCGATGATCCCACCCCAATCCCATGGATCCCATCCCAATCCCATTGATTCCACTCTGATCCCGAGGATCCCATCCCAATGATCCCATCCCGATCCCGAGGATCCCACCCCAATCCTGATGATCCCATCCTGATCCCAAGGATCCCACCCCGATCCCGAGGATCCCACCCCGATCCCGAGGATCCCATCCCAATGATCCCATCCCGATCCCGATGATCCCATCCCAATCCCGTGGATCCCACCCTGATCCCGAGGATCCCATCCCAATGATCCCATCCCGATCCCGATGATCCCACCCCGATCCCGCGGATCCCGACGCTCCCGTCCCCGCTCACCTTGGTGAAGGCGGCCAGCTCGGTGTCCATGAAGGCTCGGAATTCCCGCTTGGAGAGGGATCCGGGGCTGCCCTCGCGGCCGGCGTAGCGCTGGAACACGGCCAGCAGCGACTCGATGCAGCGCTCCGTCTCCGTGGGCTGCGGGATCGGGAAGGGATCGGGAAGGGATCGGGAAAGGATCGGGAAAGGATCGGGAATGGATCAGGAAGGGATCAGGAAAGGATCAGGAAAGGATCGGGAAGGGATCGGGAAGGGATCAGGAAGGGATCGGGATCCACCCCCATCCCGCTTTTCCCGGGAGCTGGGAACCGCCAGAGGAGCCTCCTGGGCATGTTCCAGGAGCAGTTCCAGGATTTTGGGAGCATGGAAAGACCCCTTGAACTCATTCCAGGAGGAATTCCAGGATTTTGGGAGCAGGGAAAGGTCCCTTGTGCTCATTCCAGGTGGAATTCCAGGATTTTGGGAGCAGGGAAGGCCCCCCTGTGCCCATTCCAGGAGGAATTCCAGGATTTTGGGAGCAGGGAAGGCCCCTTGTGCTCATTCCAGGTGGAATTCCAGAATTTTGGGGAGCAGGGAAGAGCCCCCTGTGCCCATTCCAGGTTTTTTGGGAGCAGGGAAGGACCCCTTGAACTCATTCCAGGAGGAATTCCAGGACTTTTGGGAGCAGGGAAGAGCCCCCTGTGCCCATTCCAGATGTTCCAGGAGCAATCCCGGTTTTTTTGGGGATAAGGGAAGGGCTGGAGGAGCCTCCTGTGCCCATTCCAGGTTTTTTGGGAACAGGGAGAGGCCTCCTGTGCCCATTCCAGATGTTCCAGGAGCAATCCCGGTTTTTTTTCGGGATAAGGGAAGGGCTGGAGGAGCCTCCTGTGCCCATTCCAAGTGTGCCAGGAGCAATCCCGGTTTTTTCGGGATGAGGGAAGGGCTGGAGGAGCCTCCTGTGCCCATTCCAGATGTTCCAGGAGCAATCCCGGTTTTTTTTCGGGATGAGGGAAGGGCTGGAGGAGCCTCCTGTGCCCATTCCAAGTGTGCCAGGAGCAATCCCGGTTTTTTTCGGGATGAGGGAAGGGCTGGAGGAGCCTCCTGTGCCCATTCCAAGTGTGCCAGGAGCAATCCCGGTTTTTTTCGGGATGAGGGAAGGGCTCAGCCGGACCCGTCCCGCCGCATTTTTCCCGGGATTTCGCTCCTTGGCCCAGCCTGGAAATTCCCTGGGGAGGTTTCGGATCCAACGCGGAACTGGGAAAGGCCCGGGCTGGATCCGCCCTCTGGACGAGGCGGATTTTTGGGAGAAAATCCCGATTTTCCCCATTTCTCCCCCCTGCCCCTCTCGGTTTCTCACCCATTTTCCCAGTTTTTCTCCTTTTTTCCCAGATTTTTCCCTGTTCCACCCCCCCTGTTTTTCCCTGTTTCCGCCCCCCATTTTTCCCAGTTTTTCCTGGTTTTCCCCCCGTTTCTTTCCCTGTTTTCCCACCCCGTTTATCCCCTGTTTTTCCCCCCGTTTTTCCCTGTTTTTTCCCCGTTTTCCCCCCTGGTTTTTCCCTGTTTTTTCCCTGTTTTCCCCCCATTTCCCTCCCCCGTTTTTCCTTCCCCCGGGACCATTCCCTGCCCTCTCCCCACTCCAATTCCCACAATTTTTGCGGGATATAAAATCTCTTTTCCCACCCTCCCCGCATTCCCGGGAATCGCGGCTCCCTCACCATGGCTGGGACCCGCTCGAGGTTGGAATTGTTGGATCAGGAAAAGAACTCGGGGAAAAAAAAGAGAACTCGGGGAGCCCCGCCCGGGCTGAGTCAGAGTTGGGCAATTCCCGTTTCCAGCGGCAACCGCGGCTCCTCCCGAGCCTCTGGAATGCGCCGCGCCCTTCGCAAAAACCCTCCTGGGGCGGGCGGGAATCCCAAAAAAATCAGGGGGAGACTGGGAAAAAAAGGGGAAAAAATCACAAAATGTTCAGGGGGACGCTGGGGGAAAAGGGGGAAATTTTTCCCTAAAAATCTGCAGGGGGAGACTGGGGGGAAAAAGGGGGGAAAATCCCAAAAATCTGCAGGGGAAGGCTGGGGGAAAAAAGGAGGAAAAATTCCAAAAATCTGCAGGGGGAGACTGGGGGGAAAAAGGGGGGAAAATCCCAGAATTTTCAGGGGGGACTGGGGAAAAATCTCGAAAATTTTCAGGGGGGACTGGAGAAGGAAAAAGGGGAAAATCCCCAAAATCTCTGGAGGGGATTCCTGGAGGAGGGAGGAGGGAAAATCAGGGATGGGGATGAGTTTGGGGATCCCGGGAATTCCCAGCGGGACTCGGAGCAGGAAAAAGTGGGGGAAGAACCCCGGGATGAACTTGGAACGTGAGACTTGAACTGGGAATGTCGGATTCCAACTGGGAATGTCTGATCCTGACTGGGAATGTCAGATCCCAGCTGGGAATGTCAGATCCCAGCTGGGAATGTCGGATTCCAACAGGGAATGTCAGATCCCAACTGGGAATGCCGGATCCCAGTTCTCCCAGCCCCCCCGGAACGAGACGCTCGCAGCTGCTGCAGGAATCAGCCGTTTATTCCCATTTTCCATGCGACAAAAAGGAAGGAAAAGGAAAAGGAGGAGAAGGAGAATCCCCCACCCACCACCAGCACCCTGCGGCCGCCCCAAATCCCCGAGCCTGGAGCTGGAATCCCGCTGGAATTCCGCTGGAATCGAGGCTGGAAAGGTTTTTCCCAGCCTCCAGGATTTCCAGGCCCCCAAATCGGGAATTCTTTGGAGTTTCGCGGCAGAAGCCGAGAGGAGCCGCAGCCCCGGGGCTGGGAGGAGCTGGAGCGACACCCCAGGGTGCACAAAAGGGACAAAGGACTCCAATTAGAGCAGAAAAAGTGATTAAATATCGAGGGAAACACCCGGCAGGGAGGCGGAAACTCCGGATCCGGAGGGATCTCGCTTCCCGCTGGGGATTTATCCCAGGGAAAAGCCCCCAAACCCCGCTGGACACCCCGGGATCCTTCAGAGGTGCCGCTCAGAAGGACCTGGAGGCTCCAGGGAGATGCGGATTCCCCTCAGGATGTCTTGGATTCATCCCTGGGGCGGCTCGGAGCCTCCTGCGAGGGCTCCTGGCCCTGCTTGGTGCCACCTTCCCGAGAAAGCTGGGAATTGCCGGATTCCCGGCCGCTCCTCTTGCTGGATTCCTCCTCGGGAGCCTCCTCATCCTCCTGGATTCCCTCTCCGCGGCTCTCCCCGGGATCTCTGCGCTCCGGATCGCGACATTCCCGAGCCTCGGGAGCCGGGGGGCAGCTCCTGGCCTCGCTGTCCCCTCGGTCCCTCCGGGGCTCCCTCGGGACCTTCTGGGACCCCTCACCCCGGGGCTGCTCCTCGGCGACCTCGGGGCGCCTCCGGAGCTCCTGCGACTTCACCGCCTCCTCCCGGGCTCCATCCTTCACCTCCCTCCCGGCTCTTTCCCGGGGCTCATCCACATCCTGGGGTTTTTCCAGGGATTTGGTGGCCCTGGGCTGCGGCTCGGGGCGGTGGCTCGGGGACACGGAGCAGGGCTGGCCGCGCTGGTGGCACACGATCTCGTAGGTGGCGGCTTTGGGCTCAGCCCGGTTCTGGATCACATGAACCAGGTACGCGATGCTCGAAGGCTCCGGGGCCCCGGGGAGCAGCCGGACCTCGGGCCGGAGCTCGGGCTCAGCGGGGCGGTACCGGACCCTGAGGTCACTGACGGGCGCCTCCTGACCCGGGGGGCAGAGATTGCCGCTGTCCACATCCAGGCTCTGGTACCGCCACGATCCCCGCTCCAGCTCCTCCTCCTCCTCTTCTTCCTCCAGGACCTCCAGCCGGATCTCCTGGCCAGCGTCTCTCCTCTCCCTGCTGGGCTCTTCTGCCTCCCTGTCCCGAGTGCGGCGCTCAGAGACCTCCAGATCCCGTTCCCGATGGATTCTCCTCTCCCTCACAGCTCCTTCCCTCTCTCTCACCCGGGAAATTCTCCTCTCTGCTTCTTCTCCTGCTTCTTCCTCCTCCTCACAGGGTCGTTCTCTTCTTCTCAGTTCATCACCTCGCTCTCTGATCTCACGGCGCACTTTGACTTCAGCTTCTGCCACTGAGGTCTCTCTGTCCCTCTCGTACCTCAGAGTTCCTCTTTGTTCTCTCCTCCCATCTTCTTCAGCCTCACGAATTTCCCGTTCTCGTCTCTCCCGTGGCTCTCTCCGGCTGATTGTGGCTTCTTCTCCCTCCCTGTCCCGAGTGCGGCGCTCTGAGATCTCCAGATCCCGTTCCTGATCCACTCTCCTCTCCCTCACGATCTCTTCCCTCTCCCTTCTGGGGCAGATTCTTCTTTCTTCCTCCTCCTCACAGGGTCGTTCTCTTCTTCTCAGCTCCTCTCGTGGTTCCCGGATCTCACGGCGCACTTTGACTTCAGCTTCAGCTTCTGCCACTGAGGTTTCTCTTCTCCTTTCATAAATTCTTTGTTCTCTCCTTGCATCTTCTTCAGCCTCACGAATTTCCCGCTCTCGTCTCTCCCGTGGCTCTCTCAGGTCGATCACAGCCTCTCGTTCCTCCCTGTCCCGAGTGCGGAGCTCAGAGACCTCCAGCTCCCGCTGTCGATCACTTCTCCTCTCCCTCACGATCTCTTCCCTCTCCCTTCTGGGGAAAATTCTTCTTTCTTCCTCCTCCTCACAGGGTCGTTCTCTTCTTCTCCGCTCCTCCCCTCGCTCTCTGATCTCACGGCGCACTTTGACTTCGGCTTCTGCCACTGAGGTCTCTCTGTCCCTCTCGTACCTCAGAGTTTCTCTTTGTTCTCTCCTTGCATCTTCTTCAGCCTCACGAATTTCCCGCTCTCGTCTCTCCCGTGTTTCTCTCCGGATTCTGTCAACGGCTTCTGCCTCCCTGTCCCGAGTGCGGCGCGCAGAGACCTCCAGATCCCGTTCCCGATGGATTCTCCTCTCCCTCACAGCTCCTTCCCTCTCTCTCACCCGGGAAATTCTCCTCTCTGCTTCTTCTCCTGCTTCTTCCTCCTCCTCACAGGGACGTTCTCTTCTTCTCAGTTCATCACCTCGCTCTCTGATCTCACGGCGCACTTTGACTTCAGCTTCTGCCACTGAGGTTTCTCCTCTCCTTTCATAAATTCCTCGTTCTCTCCTTGCATCTTCTTCAGCCTCACGAATTTTCCGCTCTCGTCTCTCCCGTGGCTCTCTCAGGTCGATCACAGCCTCTCGTTCCTCCCTGTCCCGCTCAGAGACCTCCAGATCCCGTTGCCGATGGATTCTCCTCTCCCTCACAGCTCCTTCCCTCTCTCTCACCCGGGAAATTCTCCTCTCTGCTTCTTCTCCTGCTTCTTCCTCCTCCTCACAGGGTCGTTCTCTTCTTCTCAGCTCCTCCCCTCGCTCTCTGATCTCACGGCGCACTTTGACTTCGGCTTCTGCCACTGAGGTCTCTCTGTCCCTCTCGTACCTCAGAGTTCCTCTTTGTTCTCTCCTCACATCTTCTTCAGCCTCACGAATTTCCCGCTCTCGTCTCTCCCGTGGCTCTCTCAGGTCGATCACAGCCTCTCGTTCCTCCCTGTCCCGAGTGCGGCGCTCAGAGACCTCCAGATCCCTCTGTCGATCACTTCTCCTCTCCCTCACGATCTCTTCCCTCTCCCTTCTGGGGCAGATTCTTCTTTCTTCCTCCTCCTCACAGGGTCGTTCTCTTCTTCTCAGCTCCTCTCGTGGTTCCCGGATCTCACGGCACACTTTGACTTCAGCTTCAGCTTCTGCCACTGAGGTTTCTCTTCTCCTTTCATAAATTCCTCGTTCTCTCCTCCCATCTTCTTCAGCCTCATGAATTTCCCGCTCTCGTCTCTCCCGTGGCTCTCTCAGGTCGATCACAGCCTCTCGTTCCTCCCTGTCCCGAGTGCGGCGCTCAGAGACCTCCAGCTCCCGCTGTCGATCACTTCTCCTCTCCCTCAGGGGCTCTTCCCTCTCCCTTCTGGGGCAGATTCTTCTTTCTTCCTCCTCACAGGAGACATCACAGGGACGTTCTCTCCTTCTCAGCTCCTCCCCTCGCTCTCTGATCTCACGGTGCACTTTGACTTCAGCTTCAGCTTCTGCCACTGAGGTTTCTCTTCTCCTTTCATAAATTCTTTGTTCTCTTCTTGCATCTTCTTCAGCCTCACGAATTTCCCGCTCTCGTCTCTCCCGTGGCTCTCTCAGGTCGATCACAGCCTCTCGTTCCTCCCTGTCCCGAGTGCGGCGCTCAGAGACCTCCAGATCCCGTTCCCGATGGATTCTCCTCTCCCTCAGGGCTCCTTCCCTCTCTCTCACCCGGGAAATTCTCTCTGCTGCTTCTCCTGCTTCTTCCTCCTCCTCACAGGGACGTTCCCTTCTTCTCCGCTCCTCCCCTCGCTCTCGGGTGTCACGGCGCACTTTGACTTCGGCTTCAGCCACTGAGGTTTCTCTGTCCCTCTCGTACCTCAGAGTTCCTCTTTGTTCTCTTCTTGCATCTTCTTCAGCCTCACGAATTTCCCGCTCTCGTCTCTCCCGTGGCTCTCTCAGGTCGATCACAGCCTCTCGTTCCTCCCTGTCCCGAGTGCGGCGCTCAGAGATCTCCAGATCCCGTTCCTGATCCTCTCTCCTCTCCCTCACGATCTCTTCCCTCTCCCTTCTGGGACAAATCCTTCTGTCTTCCTCCTCCTCACAGGAGACATCACAGGGTCGTTCTCTTCTTCTCAGCTCCTCCCCTCGCTCTCGGGTGTCACGGCGCACTTTGACTTCAGCTTCAGCTTCTGCCACTGAGGTTTCTCTTCTCCTTTCATAAATTCCTCGTTCTCTCCTCCCATCTTCTTCAGCCTCACGAATTTCCCGCTCTCGTCTCTCCCGTGGCTCTCTCAGGTCGATCACAGCCTCTCGTTCCTCCCTGTCCCGAGTGCGGCGCTCTGAGATCTCCAGATCCCGTTCCTGATCCTCTCTCCTCTCTCTCCTTCTCCCTTTTCTTCTGGGATCATCTCTTTCTCCCCTCTCCTGCTCCTCCCGGATCTCCCTTTCCCTTCCTGCCCTTTCCAGCTCCCGTTCCCGCTCTTCTCTCCGCCTGTATCCGCCTTCCCCTGGCTCTGCTCTCCCACGTTCCCCGAGCTCCATCTCTAACGGTTCCTCCAGGAACGTCTGGTGTGGCCTCCTGGACTCCGGGCATTCCTGCTCAGCCACCCGGCATCTTCTCCCTCCCGTCTCTCTTTGTTCCTGCTCTCGCCGGCGGTGGCGGCTCCTCTCTTCCCGCAGCAATTCTGGTTCCCGTGGCCGATTGTCACCTCCTCCATCTGCTCCTCGTGGCCTCTGGCTCCGTTCACCGCGCCCCGGCTCCGGGCGGCTCCACCGCTCCGCCCGCGGTTGGGTTTCTCGGCGTTGCCTGCCCGTCCTCACGTCCGCTGGTTCTTCCTCCTGGAACCTCTCCCGGATCCTCCTTCCCGGCTCCCCGCTCGCTTCCGCGTCCTCCCCGCCACCTTCCTGCTGCTCCCTCCTCCTTCCCTCCGAGATTTCCACCTCCCCGAGCCTGAGGTCTCGCTGCAGCTCCACCTCACGGTTCCTCTCCCGGCTTTGGCGATCTTCCTCCTCCTCTTCCTCCTCCTGGAGCTGCCGGCGGCTCCCTCTGCTCCTGAATTCCGGCTCCCGGAGGGATTTTCCGCCGCTCGGGAGCTTCGTCCTCTGCACCAGGAAGGGGGCCCTGGGCTGGAACCAGAAGCAGCACTTGGCCACCCGGAACACCAGGAGGAGGAACTCGTTAAAGTCGATGTCCCCGTCCCCATCCCACTCCAGGAACTGCAGGATCTTCTCGATGGTCTGAGGGTCGTGTGGCTTCTGCAGGGGGAAGAATAAAACGGGATGGGGGGAAAAAAAGGGGTTTTTGTCTTCCTGGGAAAATGCAAAAAGTGGGAAGAATTGCAGAAACTCTCCTTCTGTCTCTCAGAATTCCACTTTTAGGGCTCAGCCTAAAAGTGAGAATTCATTTTTGCGTCTGTGGGAATTCATTCCCCGTTTTCCTGGTCGCTCCCTGGCTGAAGCTGAGGAGCTCTTTCCTTTTTGGGAGTTCTCCTTTTACAGAAGTGAAAGATTTTTGGGATTTTTGGGATTTTTCCTTTTCCCTGAAGGAAATTCCCCAGCTCATTCTGAAGCTTTTGCCCTTTTTTGTTTTGGTGGCACAATGGGTTGGAGGAGTTGTGGGAGCAGTCACAAAATCCCAGGATTTTGGGAAAGGACTCCAAAATCATTGACTCCAACCTGGGATCCATCACCCAAACCAACATCCCGGAATTCCTCGGACACCCCCAGGGATGGCCACTCCCTGAGCCCCTTCCAAGGCCTGGCCAACCTTTCCAGGAGGGATTTTCCCAAATTTTTCACCCTGAGCCTCCCCTGGCACAGCTCGAGGCCGTTCCCTCTTGTCCTGTCCCTGTTCCCTGGGCTCAGATCCCAAATCCCGGCTGGAAAATCCCCGAATTCCCCCTGGATCCCCCTTTCCTCCAGGCTGAGCCCCCCCAGCTCCCTCAGGATCCCCCAGACCCAGCACAAAGCACCCCAACCTTTGGTGGAACCCTCCCCATTCCCTTTCCGGAGGAGATTTTTCCCTTCCTGCATCCCAACCCTTCCCGGCCGCGCTCACCACGAGGGAATCCGCGAATTCCCTCTGGATCAGCTCCCTCATCCTCCCGCGGCTGAGCCCGGAGCCGTCCCCGTGGCCCCGGGCGTGCTGCTGGAAGACGCCGACGATGGTGGCGATGCTGTCCAAGAACGGGGACATCCTGCAGATCCGAGCGAGCCTGGAGGGGGACAGGGGCACGGCACGGGATGCGGGATTCCCTCGGGAAGAGGGAGGAGAATTCCCAGCTCCCAGTTCCCCGCCGGGAGCACGTCCCGGGGTTTTAGTGGGATGGGGAGTGGCCTCCGGCTCCGCCACCGAGGCGTTTGGGTGACGTTGGAGCGGGAACGGTGACGGGGGCGCGGCGGTGGTGACTCAGGGGGTGCCCCCGGATCCTGCCCCGTGGAATTATCCATGGATATTCCCATTATTTCCTTGGAATGGGCCCTGAGGGTTGCCCAATCCAACCCCTCTGCTGCCCAGGGAGGTCTTTAAAGTCTCCATGGAGCTTCTCCCCTCCAGGGGAACCTTTCCAAGCTCTCCCAACCTCTCCCCAGCCCTTGGAGCATCTCCGTGGCCTCATTCCAGGAGCTCCTGATGTTCCCAGGATCCGTCCCTGTGATCCCGGCGAGAGGAGCCTCAACCCAACCCAAGACAAGATCTGGGGCAGAGACCTCAAAAGCTGCGCCTGGAAACCTCCAAAGCCTCCTCCTTCCCTCCTTCCTTCCTTGTGGCATCCCCGGGCCTCCCGTCGGGAACATCCCTGCCCGATCTGATCCCGGGGAGCTGCTCCGTGCCCCATTCCCGCCTCCGGAACGTGCCCGGGCACACGAGCGCTCCCTGCCCCTCGGAAATGCCGGAATTTCCATGGAAAGGGAGCCATTTCTCCGCCGGGAGCTGACCCCACACCCAAGGACATCCCCAAACTTCTCCCGTATTCCCTCATGGACAACCCAGCGATTCCAACAGGGAGAAACCCCTCGGTATTCCCAAAAGACACCAATTTTTACCAAAAAATTCCCAATCCCACCGGGAACCGCTCTTCCCACTGACCCCAGAGGAGCCGCGGGATCCCCAACACGGGGAACGTTCCCAAGCCAGGGGGACAATCCCGGGAGATCCACTCACCCAAGTCTCCGGCGGGATCCAGCTCCAGCCGGGAGCTGACCCCACCCCCAAGGACATCCCCAAATTCTCCCGTTTTCCCTCATGGACAACCCAACGATTCCAGCAGGGAGAAACCCCTCGGTATTCCCAAAAAACCCCACCGGGAACCGCTCTTCCCACCCACCCCAGAGGAGCCTCGGGATCCCCAACACGGGGAAACGTTCCCAAGCCAGGGGGACAATCCTGGGAGATCCACTCACCCAAGTCTCCGGCGGGATCCAGCTCCAGCCGGGAGCTGACCCCACCCCCAAGGACATCCCCAAATTCTCCCGTTTTCCCTCATGGACAACCCAACGATTCCAGCAGGGAGAAACCCCTCGGTATTCCCAAAAAACCCCACCGGGAACCGCTCTTCCCACCGACCCCAGAGGAACCCTGGGATCCCCAACAGGGGGAACGTTCCCAACCCAGGGGGACATTCCTGGAACTTCTCCCATATTCCCCCATGGACAACCCAGCAATTCCAGCAGGGAGAAACCCCTCGGTATTCCCAAAAAACACCAATTTTTACCAAAAAATTCCCAATCCCACCGGGAACCGCTCTTCCCACCGACCCCAGAGGAACCCCGGGATCCCCAACACGGGGGAACGTTCCCAACCCAGGGGGACATTCCTGGAACTTCTCCCATATTCCCCCATGGACAACCCAGCAATTCCAGCGGGGAGAAACCCCTCGGTATTCCCAAAAAACCCCACCAGGGTCTTCCCACCGACCCCAGAGGAGCCCCGGGATCCCCAACACGGGGAACATTCCCAAGCCAGGGGGACAATCCCGGGAGATCCACTCACCCAAGTCTCCGGCGGGATCCGGTGGGATTCCTGGGAAGCCGTGCGGAGCCAGGGGAGGACGGGGCTGCTTTTATAGGGTCCCGCGCGGGGTTGGAGAGGAGCCACCCTCTGTGGACGTTGTCCTGATTCATCCTGGGCCGAGCCCAGTCCCAAACGGGTTATTTTGGCTTTATCAACCCTTCCCTATCATTTTCACCCCGAAATAGCAGCGGCTCTCCGGGCCGGTTCCGCCTAATCCTGGAAAATCCTGGCCCGTAAAATCCTTTTACGGTGGCATTTCGTGTTTTATTTTGGTTTTTATTTTTGTTTTGGGAAATCTTGGAAGGGCTCCAGAGCGTAAATGGAGGAGGGTGGATGTTAATGTAAATATTTGTGTTATGGGCGGGGGGGGGGTTAAGTCTTTAACGCGTGCGAAACCACATCAAAAAATAGGAATTAGTATTTTAATTAAATTTATTAAATTCATTAAATTAATTAAATTCAATTGGATTTATTAATTACAGAGGAGAATTTAAGTGCTGACGGCGGCAGAGCTCAGGATGAGCAGATCAGGGACAATCAAGATCTTTATGATCCATAAAATTGGTCCCGCAATTCCAGAGGGGATTTTTGTCTCTTTTTTGTGCATTTCCTTTGGAATTTCAATCCTGAGGTTTGGATCAGGCAAAGGGAAGAAGATTTCAGCCCTAAAATCTGGGTGAAATTCCCAAATCCTGCTGATTTCAGCTCGTGGGACTCCCTTGTGGAGTTTTATTCTTATTTTTAATTCCCATTAATGAGCATTTGGCCGCATTATCCAATATAAAAAATAAAAAATAACCATTTTTAAGCGATGAAATGAATTTTTAAACCAAATTAAATTAATTTTAACTGAATTAAATTAAACTAAACACATTTTTAGATGAATTTAAGGTTTTTGAATGAGGAAATTTGAGTCCATGATGACTTTTCATTGAGAAAAATCACGATAAAACTCCTAACACTAATTAGATGATTTTAATTCCAACTTCGCTGGATTTTAATTAAAAATTAAAACAGAAACCTCTGCTGAGAGGTCGATTAACGCCGAATTTCCTCTGTTTGCCCTCGGGCCGTAATTACCTCACAACCTCCTCATTTTTTAATTTAATCTTGGAGCAGCGAATTAATTAACTCTTCCTTCATTCCCCAGGAACTCGGAGGAAATCGGGGAAAATTCCAGAGCCGGGATTTGGGGACGAGGTGACGGGGACACCACCTGGAGCAGGAACCCGTCCCGCAGCCTCGCCCGTGGCTCACGCTGGGTGTAGGATCCCAATTAATTAACGCCGGTTAATTAATAACCTCAGGGACACTCAGCTCAGGGATCGTCCCCAACGTTCATTTTTGGGCTTTTAATTTTTTTATTTTTTTTTTTTTTTTTTTCTTCCTCGGGGATTTAATTACCCCGGCGCAAATTAGGCCCCACCTGGGCCGTAATGACACCCTTGGGACGCTGTAATTTTGGGGTGGATTTGGGGTGATTATGCAAATCAGGCGGGGCCTGTAACTGTCGGGAATCGCCAGCCCAGGATCCGCGCGGGAGCCGCCGGAATCCGCCTGGGAAAAGGTCCTGGCAGCGCTTTCCCGGCGTTTGGTGACATTCCCGAGGCGGTGACAAAGCTCCGGGCACGTCCCGGTGGCACCGAACCCCCTTTTCCCACCGGGGTTTTCCCCAAAAATGCTTTTCCTGAGGAGAATCCGCTGGGATTTGGGGAAGGAATCGTTCCCCGTGAGGTCCTGGCTCAGGGAATTCCAGGGATTTCCCATCCCTGGAAGTGTCCCAGGCCAGGCTGGATCCACCTGGGAGAGTGGGAGGTGTCCCTTGGATCTTTCAGGATCTTCAAGGTCCCTTCCAACCCTTCAAACCATTCCAGGATTCCCTGGAATCTGGGTGGGATATTTGGGATAAATCCTTCCCTGGCCCTGGGATATTCCACGGATTCCCTGGAAGCGTCCAAGGGTTGGATCCCAGGGAACAGGGCCAGGAAAAGAGGGAACGGCCTCGAGCTGGGCCAGGGGAGGTTCAGGGTGGGAAATTTGGGAAAATCCCTCCTGGAAAAGGGGAAAAGGCCTTGGAAGGGGCTCAGGGAGGTTTGGATCCCATCCCTGGAGGTGTCCAAGGAATTCCTGGAGATTCCCCTGGATGACCAAGGGGGGATTGATCCCAGGATCCCGGCAGGAATTTGGGCAGGAGGGTGGGGAAGAGGACAAATCCGGATCCAGCCTGGCCTTGGACACTTCCAGGGAATCCATGGAATAGCCCAGGGCCAGGGAAGGATTTATCCCAAATATCCCATCCAAACTGGGATTCCAGGGAATCCTGGAATGGTTTGAAGGGTTGGAAGGGACCTTGAAGATCCTGAAAGATCCAAGGGAAACCTCCCACTCTCCCAGGTGGATCCAGCCTGGCCTGGGACACTTCCAGGGATGGGAAATCCATGGAATTCCCTGAGCCAGGACCTCACGGGGAACGATTCCTTCCCCAAATCCCAGCGGATTCTCCTCAGGAAAAGCATTTTTGGGGAAAACCCCGGTGGGAAAAGGGGGTTTGGTGCCACCGGGATGTGCCTGGAGCTTTGTCACCGCCTCGGGAATGTCACCAAACGCCGGGTTCAGGCTGTCCCGGGACACTTTTCCAGCCGGGATGTGGATCCCTCCCGCGGGGTGAGGACCACCGGGATTCCTCCCCCCGTCCTGTTTGTCCCCATCCGTCCCCGTCCCCATCGGCGCCGCCGGGGCCCGGCCGAGGTCCCCACGCCTCGTCTGAGGTCGGTGACGCGCGGAGCCCTCGGTGCCACCTCCGACGTCACCCTCGGGGACGGCCCCGAACCCCAGGGCTGCCTCGGCTCTGAATCAGAGATCCCAAACCCCAAAACCCCAAAACCACCCCCCTGCTGCTCCCGTCATCCCAAAGCCATTCCAGAGGCTCCCGGATCGGAATTCCGGAGCTGGGATCACTCCTGGGGGGGGTCTCAGCTCCGGACAGGCCAGGGGAGGGTTGGGAATTCCGGATATCCCATCCAAACCGGAGCAGGGAATCTTTTATAGGGTCAGGATTCCAGCCTGGGAATTCCGGATATCCCATCCAAACCAGAGCAGGGAATCTTTTATAGGGTCAGGATTCCAGCCTGGGAATTCTGGATATCCCATCCAAACCAGAGCAGGGAATCTTTTATAGGATCAGGATTCCAGCCTGGGAATTCCGGATATCCCATCCAAACCGGAGCAGGGAATCTTTTATAGGATCAGGATTCCGGCCTGGGAATTCCGGATATCCCATCCAAACCGGAGCAGGGAATCTTTTATAGGATCAGGATTCCGGCCTGGGAATTCCGGATATCCCATCCAAACCGGAGCAGGGAATGTTTTATAGGATCAGGATTCCGGCCTGGGAATTCCGGATATCCCATCCAAACCGGAGCAGGGAATCTTTTATAGGATCAGGATTCCGGCCTGGGAATTCCGGGGGAGACACCCATGAAACGCCCCTCACCCAATTCCTCTAATTTCTAATTAATGAGGATTTTCTCCAGAATTAAGACTTAGAATTAGAATTAGACTCCTGATCCTGTCCACAGACACATCCGGCAGGAATTGAGAGAGAATTGAGTGGGAATTGGGCAGGAATTGAGTGAGAACTGGGCAGGAATTGAGCAGGAATTGGGCAGGAATTTGGAAGGAATTGAGTGGGAATTGGGCGAGAACTGGGCAGGAATTGGGCAGGAATTGAGTGGGAATTGGGCAGGATTTGGGCAGGAATTGAGTGAAAATTGAGTGAGAATTGGGCAGGAATTGGGAATTGGGCAGGAATTGGGCAGGAATTGGGAATTGGGAAGGATTTGGGCAGGAATTGAGTGAGAATTGGGCAGGAATTGGGCAGGAATTGGGCAGGAATTGAGTGGGAATTGAGTGAGAATTGGGCAGGAATTGGGTGGGAATTGTGCAGGATTTGGGCAGGATTTGGGCAGGAATTGGGTGTGAAAGGTGATTTTTGGTTATTTTGGTGATTTTAGTTATTTTTACCGCGCCGGGGCTGGGGCTGAGGCGGTGCCGGAGCCGCGCCCGGGGCTGGGAACGGGTTTGGTGAGAGGGGTGGGGAGGGAGCGGAAACAAAGGGAGAGGAATGAGGATGTTGGGATGGGAATTGTGCCCGGTCCGGGGCGGCTGGAGCAGGACCAGGGATGGGAACGGGGCTGGAGCGGCTGGAAAAGGGAATGGAAAATCCTGAGGGAGCTGGGGAGGCTCAGCCTGGAGAAAAATGGGGATCCAGGGGGAATTTTGGGATTTTCCAGGGTGGATTTGGGATCTGAGCCCAGGGAACAGGGACAGGACAAGAGGGAACGGCCTCGAGCTGGGCCAGGGGAGGTTCAGAGTGGGAAATTTGGGAAAATCCCTCCTAGAAAAGGGGAAAAAGCCTCAGAAGGGGCTCGGGGAGGGTTGGATCCCATCCCTGGAGGTGTCCAAGGAATTCCTGGAGATTCCCCTGGATGACCAAGGGGGGATCGACCCCAGGTGATCCCGGAGCTCCTGGAATTCTCCTGGATCCGGCACCCAGCAGGGAAATCTTCTCCCACAGTGCCACCAAGTGGCTCCGGGAGCGGGACCGGGATCCCCTGGAATGTCCTGTGGGATGGGGACACGTGGGGAAACTGAGGCACGCCGAGGGAAAAGGGCTGTAATTCCTCCCTCTGCTCCCAGTGCCGGGCTGGGAGCCACTGGGAGAACTGGGAGTCAACCCCTCCGGACCTAAATGGTTCAGGGGATTTTATATTCATATATTTATATTTATATATATTTATATTTATATATATTTATATTTATATATATTTATATTTATGTAATTCATATTTATTTTTATTTATATTTTGTATTTATATATATATTTTATATATAAAATATATATATAAAATATTATAATATAATATTATATAAATTTATATAATATAGTATTATATAAAATTATAATATAATATAATATATAAAATATTATATATATAAAATATATATATAAAATATATTAAATATGTAAAATATCTTTTTATATTTAAAAATCTTCTATATCTTCTGTATCTTCTATATATTTTATATCTTATATCTATCTTTCATATCTTCTATATATTTTATATCTTATATCTATCTTTTATATCTTCTATATATTTTATATCTTATATCTATCTTTTATATCTTCTATATGTTTTATATCTTATATCTATCTTTTATATCTTCTATATCTTTCATATCACTTACATTTTACATTTTATATTCTTACATTTTTTTTATCTTTATTTTATTTTGCTTTGCTTTTTATTTCATTTATTACTGCCAGGTTTATCCAGGTTTTTGGAGGTTTTATCCACATTTTTGCAGATTTATCCACGTTATCCCTTTCCCAACATTCCTTTGCTGTTTCTCCCCGTTTCCTTCCCTCTTCCCCTGCGGAATTCACCCCAAATTCCAACTTTTTCTCCCTCTTTTTGCCTCATCCCAAAGCAGATTCCCAAACCTTCCCATTCCCCGGGGATTTCCATCCCCACATCTCTGGAATTAAATAATTGGAATCAAATCCTTCCTTTTCCCGAGCTCTTTCTGCCGTCCTTAATTCCCGGTGATGTTCAGAAGTGCCAAAAATTCCCCTAATCCTGCTTTTTTTCCCATGTTAATGAGGATATTTTGATTATTCCTGCTGGGATAATTGGATTTCAGAGCTCCTCTTGTGCTCTCTGGATTTGAATAATCGCACAATTCAAATCAGGGATTCATATCCCAGATCCTTTCCTTGCTTTGAGACACTTTTAATAAATCCAACCATCATTAATGATAATTAGGGAGGAGTTAATTAAATCTTTTCCCTGCCTTCCCAGCCCCAAACTCGCAAATATTTTGGATTTTCCCGTTCCCTTTCCCGATCCTCCTGGGGAGAGTGGGATTTTCCCGTGCTCCCTTTTGCTCATTTTCCCATTTCTTGGGATGTTTGAATCCCATTCCTTGGGATGTTTTTATCCCAATTTTTGGGATATTTTCATCCCAATTTTTGGGATGTTTTCACCCAATTTTTGGGATGTTTTCATCCCAATTTTTGGGATATTTTCACCCAATTCCTCAGGATGTTTTAACCAAATTCCTTGGGGTGTTTTAATCCCATTCCTTGGGATGTTTTCATCCCAATTTTCAGGATGTTTTCATCCCAATTTTTGGGATATTTTCACCCAATTCCTCAGGATGTTTTAACCAAATTCCTTGGGGTGTTTTAATCCCATTTTCAGGACATTTCCATGCAATTCCTTGGGGTGTTTTAATCCCATTTTCAGGACATTTCCATGCAATTCCTTGGGGTGTTTTAATCCCATTTTCAGGACATTTTTATGGAATTCCTTGGGGTGTTTTAATCCCATTCCCCGGGATGTTTCCATCCAATTCCCCAGCTGGAATTCTTCCCGCCTTTCGCCCGGATTTCCCAGAAATTCCCACTCTCCCGCTTTTAAATCCTGGTTAACCGGGTGCAGATTCATCCCAGAGGCTCGGGAAAAGCTGGAATCTCTCCCGACTCCATGGAAATCGGGATGGAGCCGGGTGAAGCTGCTGGGGCCGGGAGGAGGGAGCGGCTCAGCCCTGCTGGACACCGGGGCCGGTGGAATCCAGCCCTGACCAGTTCTCCCAGTGGCCTGCCCGGTTTTCCAGCGGCATTTCTGGCTGGTGACACCGGGAATGGCGCTGGGACGGGCTCTGGATCTTCCCGAACATTCCCAGGAGTTTCTCACCCATCTCTTCTGGATTTTGGAGGTCCCGAACGGAGCCTCCAGGTAAAATCCGCCTCCCCTAGGGGTTCCCAGCCTCTGGCAAACTGGGAGCTGCTGGTTTAACTGGAATTCTCCCTGCCTGGAAAAGCCTCTGGGGCTGGGGACTCATCCCAGGAAAATGAGGATTCCAGGCTGGGCTCCAGCTCCAGGGATTGGCTTCCCTAAAAAAAAAAAAACCCAAAAAACCCAAACATCCCCAGCCCTGGGGTGCTGCTGGTGGTCCCCAAACTCAGATCCAGCCCAGAATTCCCCAAAAAAAAGTTCTCATCCCTGGGCAAGGAGCTCCTGGAGTTTGATTTCCGAGGGAAAATCTGCTTTCCTCAACATTCCCATCGTTTTAATGGGAAAAACCAGTAAGAAAGAGGATTAAAAACGCAAAGACAAAAGCAGGAGTGGATTAAAGCCGGCTCCGAACCTCGTCGTCCGTCCGTGGGAAGCGAAAAGGGCGGCGGGTGACGAAAGAGGACCCCGGCTGCAATTCCCACTTGGATCGTTTTCCCATTATTTATTGCACCTCTGGTTGGGCAATCGAAACGAGGGAGTAATTAGGAGATGATTGAAAAAACAGCTTTTTTTTTTTCTGTTTGTTTGTTTTAATCTCACCTGAAGCAATTCCCGCATTTTTCACAACCTGTGGGAAGCTCGGACTCATCCGAGCCGGGCAGGGACCCTTTTCCCTCATCCCAATCCTATTTTTTGCCTCGGAGCCAGCTCTGGCAGCGGGAAAGGCAGCGCTCCACGATGCTGGAAGTGCAGGAATTGAGGCGGAACGGGCTCCGTGGGGATGTTTGGGATTTGGTGTCCTTGGAATCTCCGGCGTCCCCGAGTCCCTGGGATTGGGATGAGCAGGGATCCGTGGAAATCCCACTTTGGGATGAGCAGGGATCCAGGGAAATCCCGCTTTGGGACGAGCAGGGATCCAGGGAAATCCCACTTTGGGATGAGCAGGGATCCGTGGAAATCCCACTTTGGGATGAGCAGGGATCCAGGGAAATCCCGCTTTGGGATGAGCAGGGATCCATGGAAATCCCGCTTTGGGATGCGCAGGGATCCAGGGAAATCCCGCTTTGGGATGAGCAGGGATCCAGGGAAATCCCGCTTTGGGATGAGCAGGGATCTGTGGAAATCCCACTTTGGGATGAGCAGGGATCCAGGGAAATCCCACTTTGGGATGAGCAGGGATCCAGGGAAATCCCTCTTTGGGATGAGCAGGGATCCAGGGAAATCCCACTTTGGGATGTGCAGGGGTCCAGGGAAATCCCGCTTTGGGATGAGCAGGGATCCAGGGAAATCCCACTTTGGGATGAGCAGGGATCCAGGGAAATCCCGCTTTGGGATGCGCAGGGATCCCCCAGGATCGTGCCCTGGGCCTGGCAGGGCTCTTCCACGCTCAGCTCCATCACCTGGAGGGCGCAGGGCTCTGGAGCCACGGCTGGGAATTCCAGGGAAAGCTTTTCCAGGTTTTCCGTGCAGGTCCTGGCGGCATCCAGAGGACACAGCTCCACGGTCAGGATGGATTTCTGGAGCGGGAACTTCATCAGGCACATCCCGGGCGTCTCGATGGTGAAGGGCTCCTCTCCCAAACTCGGGATTTTCACGGGATCCACGCAGGGCAGGGACGGGGAGGTGGCCCCGGGGGGGACCTGAGGGGGGACACAGGGACAGGAGGGACAAAGGTCCTGGCAGGGACAGGGATCCACCCGGGAATTCTGCTCCGGGGCCACCACGGCGCAGGGATTGCTCTGGGCAGCCTCATCCAGGCGGGAACAGGGCAGGCACTGGGAATTCATCTCCCTGCGACGGAGAGCTGGAAGAAAAAAGAACAATTTCGCACCCAATCCTGCCAAAAATTCGGGGAAAAACTCCTCATTTTTTCACATTTCTCCTCAGACTCCCAAACTCAGCTTTTCTCATTAAAATCTGCTCTCAGCCAAACAATTCCAAACATTTTCCAGCTTTTTTTTTTCGGGATAACAACGGATTTGATTCACGTTTTCATGTTTATAAATTTCAAGCTGCTTCATTCCCTTCCCCAGCTGTTTTTTCCCTTCCCCAGTTGTTTGGAATGGATCCCGGATCTCCTGGCAGGACAGGATTTAATCCCACTAAATCCAGTGCTGGAACCACAGGAATTTTCCAGAGCATCCATGAGAATTCCAGAATTACAACCAAACCAGCACAAGGGAAGATTTTTACCCCTTGAAACTTTACCCCAGAGGAAACTGAGCACCACAAATCCCCTTTTTCCATCTTTCCCAGGAATCCACTCCAGAAAAAGGATCTGTGGGATCCCAAAGAGACTCACCTGGCTCAGGATGGGCAGGACGGAGGCGGCCGCGTTATCCCGGGATGTTCCCGGGATGTTCCCGGAGCTCCCCACGGCCTCGCTCCGCCTCTGCCCCGCCAGGGATGATTTGCTTAATTATTTTTAATGGAAAACGCCTATTTCCGTGGCTGGAGCTGGGGAATTCACCCGCTGACGCCAGGGAGGAATTTGGGAAATGAGTGGGATCCCCGGCCGGCTCTCCAATAATCACCCGGTGACGGGGCAGGATTTTGGGATGCTCCGACATCCTCCGGCCCAGCACCTCGTGAGCTCCATTAGGGATGTGGGATTTGGGGGATTCCTTTATTTTTAGCCACGCCTGACCTTTTTCCGCCCTGTTTTTCCACGGAGCCGCTGGAAACTCTTCGCTCAGCGCTCGTCTCGTGGTGTTTTCCGAGGTTCTGACTCAAATCCCGTCTCCATTGTCCTGGTGTGAGGAGCAGGCAGGTGACCGGAGGAGTGGCCACCACCCTTTTCCCTTCATTTTACCCCAAAACACCCCAATTCCACCCAGCTGGAAAATTCATAAACCCAAAAATGCGAAATAAATCTGTCCCCATCCTCCAATCCCCTCCCGAGAAGAAAAAAGTTGGAAAATCACTGGAATTGTTTGGTTGAGAACAGATCTGAGCAAGAAAAGCTCTTTTTGAGGGAACAGCAAAACAAAAAAAAAGGAAATTTTTCCTCCAAACTCCCAAGCTAAGCAGTCACAAATCCCGAATTTTTTTTATTTCCAGGAAATAACCAAAACCCACCACCGGGCACCCAAATTTGGAGAGGGAAGAGCCAAACCCCTGCTTGGTCTCCTGGTGGAAACGGCCTCACCTGCGGTGCGTGTCCCTGGTTGTGTCACCGGGTGACTCCGGGCTGGGTGGCAGCGAGCAGAGGAGGAATTCCAGAGCCTTTGATGTCTCAGGAGAACTGGTTGGGTTTCTCCTCCTTCTTTTCCAGGCTGGGACGGGTTTTCCGCGGGGAGAAGACGGCGGCTCCCGGCCGCGTGAAGTTTGTCACCTTCTCGGGCTGGGTGTCACCTCCAGAAATGGGCACAAAAACCGACCCAGAGGCCACCGAGGTCCAGGAGCTCATCCCTCGTCGCCCTGGGTGTCACCTGCTGGAGCTGGGAGATCCTGGAGATCCTGGAAATGTGGAGATTCCCCTGGAGGACAACAAATCCCAACAAATCAAATCAATCAGATTTGTGTTGAGAAAATGGAAGAATTGTGGCAAAAACGAGACCCGGGCAGGGATTGTCCCCTGGGGAGTGTCCGGTGCTGTGTCCAGCTCTGGACAATCGTGGAAAGGGACGGGGAGGGGCTGGAGCTGGAGCCAGGGATGGGAACGGGGCTGGGGAAGGTTCTGGAAAATTCTGAGAGAGTTGGGGAGGCTCAGCCTGGAGAAAAAGGGGATTCAGGAGGAATTTCGGGCTCTTCCAGGTGGGATTTGGGGTCTGATCCCAGGGAACGGGGCCAGGACAAGAGGGAACGGCCTCGAGCTGGGCCAGGGGAGGCTCAGGGTGGGAAATTTGGGAAAATCCCTCCTGGAAAAGGGGAAAAAGCCTTGGAAGGGGCTGCCCAGGAAGGTTTGGAGTGGCCATCCCTGGAGGAATTCCTGGACCACGTCTAGAGCTGTGTCCCACAGCTGAGACCACCCAGATGTTCCAGGGACCTTGAGGAAAAAGCAGATTTGGACACTCCAAAGGATTTTCCCACCCCAGAAAGGACTTGGGGATGATCCTGGGGCCTCCCTGAGCCATCCAAAATATTCACGGAGCGGCTCTTCCCACCGAGGCAAATTCCCAAATTATCAGGAATAAAATTCCCAGCAGAAGGAATACTGTGAGCGAGCCAAGCCCCTTCCAGAATCCCATCCCAGCTCTGCAAGGAAATGCACCAAAACCCCTTTTTTTTCCCCCCAGAGTTTAATCCCGAGGGGGGATTGTTTCCAGGCTGCCTCATCCTCTCCGCACTTCCCAGTCCGTAGGAAATTCCTGGATGGGGAATTCCTCGCAGTCATAAGAGTCTCACGTCCCACCTCGGCGACATTAAAAATTATAATGTCGAGTGGAGTAATTGAAGGATTGGAGTGGAGCAGGTCTGGATTATTAAATATTTGATTTCCATACCCCTCAGGTGTCTCACTTCCGGAGCCACGGACACCCAAATCCTATAAAAGGATTCCTATTCCCCAGTTCCTCAAGCCATTTTTGGTTTCATTTGGTGCTGCCTGGTGGAGAATTGGGTAAGTCCAGCTGGGTTTCCCGGGAAGTCACCTGGTGCTTGGGGTTTTTATTTCTTTCATTTTGGAGCCGCGCAGAAGCAAATTAAGAGACTTTAAAAGCGTTTCTGCTCGGGGATATTGGCCTTGGGATTCCCCCGGGTTTTAATTCCGGCTTCTCCGGGGTTTATTCGCTGCGGGTTTTGCTCTTTCTCCGTTGAGGAGGACAAAATTCTCTCTCTCTCTGTCTCCTGACCGGCTTCACCCAGGGAATTGTTGGATTTGGGAGAGATCAAAAGGCCAGGCTGGGACTTCAAAGGGGAGGCGTGGGAGGGGTGATAACCAGTGGAGACTCCGGGGAAGGCTCTGCCCGAAAGGAGGAATCGGGGTGGGAAGAGCCGGGCAGATTTTGTGGGAACAGCAGCGGCTGAGCCTTTCCTTGGGGAGATTTTCCAGCCTGGAGCCTCCACTGGTGTCCCCCTGATGAGGGTGGGGTGATCCGGAGCCTTTTTGGGTGAAGTTAGGGAAGGAATGGCAAAGTTTCACCCCTTGGTGTGGGCAGGTGGAGGCTTCAGACCTTCCAGAAACCCTAAAGGAGCCCAAATCATTCCTGCTTCCTGTTTTGAGAGGAAATGGCTTGAAAATAGCTACGGATTTGTCTGAAATGCTTCAATGTGGAGTCACTTCCTCCCCACGGCTGTTTGTCCCAGTTCAGGATTCTGTGGGGGGAAAAAAAAATTAAAAAATGGTTTAATTTTGGGTACAAAACAGCCCGGAATGTTTCCACACCTTTTAAATTTTATCCCTTTCCTGCTTCCAGCCTCCCCCACGTTCCCCCCAGAAATGCGTCGCCCCACGGGCTGCCCGCTGAGCCAGATCTGCATCCCCCCTCCCGCCGTCCTGGCGCGAAGCTTCCCCGTGGGATCCAGCCTGGATTCCTGCGGCACCGGCAGAAGCTTCCAGCGCCTCCCTCGCCGCGGGATCCCCTGCTGCTACCCCGGCACCACCACCTATGTCAGTCTGGGCGGTCTGGCCGCGGCCCAGGCGGCCGGCTGTGCCAATCCCTGCGGCCTGGTGGCCACCACGTGTGTCCCACCGTGCTGCCAGGGCCTGTCCGGGGTCACCAGGACCTGCGGGAACCCCTCCTGCTGCTGCTGCTGCTGCCGGGTGACCGAGTACAGCAGCACCAGCCGGGATTGCTGCCAGGAGCTGGCCAAGAGCTCCACAGCCACGTGCCAGGATCCGTGTTGTCAGGAGGTCTCCACGTGTCAGGATCCGTGTTGTAAGGAGGTCACCAAGTGTGTCACCACCTGTCAGGATCCATGTTGTCAGGAGGTCTCCAAGTGTGCCACCACGTGCCAGGATCCGTGTTGTCAGGAGGTCACCAAGCGTGTCACCACGTGCCAGGATCCCTGTTGTAAGGAGGTCACCACGTGTGTCACCACCTGTCAGGATCCGTGTTGTAAGGAGGTCACCATGTGTCAAGATCCGTGTTGTAAGGAGGTGACCAAGTGTGTCACCACGTGTCAGGATCCATGCTGTAAGGAGGTCACCACATGCACCAGGACATGCCAAGATCCGTGTTGCCAGGAGGTCACCAAGTGCACTAGGACATGTGTGGATCCCTGCTGTCAGGAGGTCACCAAGTGTGTCACCACGTGCCAGGATCCGTGTTGCCAGGAGGTCACCAAGTGTGTCACCACGTGTCAGGATCCGTGTTGCCAGGAGGTCACCAAGTGCACCAGGACATGTCAGGATCCCTGCTGCCAGGAGGTCTCCAAGTGTGTCGCCACCTGTCAGGATCCATGTCGTAAGGAGGTCACCACATGCACCAGGACATGCCAAGATCCATGTTGCAAGGAGGTCACCAAGTGTGTCACCACGTGCCAAGATCCATGTTGCAAGGAGGTCACCAAGTGCACCAGGACATGTGTGGATCCCTGTTGTAAGGAGGTCACCACGTGTGTCACCACATGCCAAGATCCGTGTTGCCAGGAGGTCACCAAGTGTGTCACCACATGCCAGGATCCTTGTTGCAAGGAGGTCACCACTTGTCAAGAGGTCACCAAGCGTGTCACCACGTGCCAGGATCCCTGCTGTCAGGAGGTCACCAAGTGTGTCACCACGTGCCAAGATCCCTGTTGTCAGGAGGTCACCAAGTGTGTCACCACGTGCCAAGATCCGTGTTGTAAGGAGGTCACCAAATGCACCAGGACATGTGTGGACCCCTGCCGTCAGGAGGTCACCAAGTGTGTCACCACGTGTCAAGATCCCTGTTGTAAGGAAGTGACCACGTGCACCACCACGTGTGTGGACCCCTGCTGCCAGGAGGTCACCAAGCGTGTCACCACCTGTGTGGATCCGTGTTGTAAGGAGGTCACCAAGCGTGTCACCACCTGTGTGGACCCCTGCTGCCAGGAGGTCACCAAGCGTGTCACCACCTGTGTGGACCCCTGCTGCCAGGAGGTCACCAAGTATGTCACCCCGTGCGTGGACCCGTGTGGCAAGAAAGCCACCAAGGTCCTGACGCCGTGTTACGACCCCTGCTGCAAGAAGGTGACCAAGTGGAGCAGCCCGTGGGTGATCCCGTGGTGCAAGAAAGGGGCCAAGTCCAGATGTGGAGACCCCTGCTCCAAGAAGGGCACCAAGTGCAGCTCCAGATGTGTGGACCCGTGTTACAAGAAGGTGCCCAAGTGCCCCACCACGTGCCAGGACCCGTGCTGCGTGACCAGGTGTGACCCCAGGAGTGTGGATCCGTGTTGTCAGGAGGTCACCAAGCGTGTCACCACCTGTGTGGACCCGTGTTGTCAGGAGGTCACCAAGTGCAGAACCAGGTGTGTGGATCCGTGTTGTCAGGAGGTCACCAAGTGCGTCACCACCTGCCAGGATCCCTGCTGTGCCACCAGGTGTGTCACCAGGTGTGTGGACCCATGTTGCAAGGAGGTCACCAAGTGTGTCACCACCTGCCAGGATCCCTGTTGTGCCACCAGGTGTGCCACCAGGTGTGTCGATCCCTGCTGCCAGGAGGTCACCAAGTGTGTCACCACGTGTGTGGATCCCTGCTGCCAGGAGGTCACCAAGTATGCCACCAGGTGTGTGGAACCATGTTGCAAGGAGGTCACCAAGTGCACCACGACATGCCAGGATCCCTGTTGTGCCACCAGGTGTGTCACCAGATGTGTGGACCCATGTTGCAAGGAGGTCACCAAGTGTGTCACCACGTGCCAGGATCCCTGTTGTGCCACCAGGTGTGCCACCAGGTGTGTCGATCCCTGCTGCCAGGAGGTCACCAAGTGCACCACGACATGCCAGGATCCGTGCTGTGCCACCAGATGTGTCACCACATGCCAGGATCCCTGTTGTGCCACCAGCTGTGTCAATCCCTGCTGCCAGGGAGCGACCACCTGCTGCCAGGATGTCACCAGATGTGCCACCACGTGCCAAGACCCCTGCTGTGCCACCAGGTGTGCCACCACGTGCCAAGACCCCTGCTGCCAAGGAGTGACCACCTGTCCCACCCCATGCCAAGACCCCTGCTGCCAGGGAGTGACCACGTGCTGCCAGGGAGTGACCACGTGCTGCCAGGACGTCACCAGATGTGCCACCACGTGCCAAGATCCCTGCTGTGCCACCAGGTGTGCCACCACGTGCCAAGACCCCTGCTGTGCCACCAGGTGTGTCACCACGTGCCAAGACCCCTGCTGCCAAGGAGTGACCACGTGCTGCCAGGATGTCACCAGATGTGCCACCACGTGCCAAGACCCCTGCTGTGCCACCAGGTGTGCCACCACGTGCCAAGACCCCTGCTGTGCCACCCCTCAGGGCCGCGGGGGCGTCCAGGTTGTCACCAGGTGCTCCGACTCCTGCTCCACCACCTGCGTCACCCAGACCTGCCCTGTCTGCGGCCAGCGCTGCCCCGTCTCCTGCTGCCCGAAATTCCGGGCTCCCTGAGGGGATCCCGCTCCCCTTGGGGGGTTTCCCCCCATGGGATCTCCAAGGGAAGAGTAAATCCTGAATTTTTCCTGGCGTTCTGCCTCGTTCCTGCTGTTTTTAACCTCAAGAAAGCGCCTTTCCTCGCGGGATGTAACCGAGCGATTTTGTGCCCCCGGGATTTTCTTCCCCGGGAGAAAGAATCCGCAGTTCCCCCTGGCAGCGGAGGAATTCCCCTCTTCCTTCTTCCTTTTCCTTTTCCGTGTCTGAAGCAATAAAAGAAACGATCTTGGCATCGGCCTCGTGCATTTCCTTCGCTTCCCTTTTATCCTTTTAATTCCTTTCCTAAAATCCTGATTTTTGTAAAAAGAAAAATAAACGCTTGGGAAAGGTCTCGCCGGGATCATGGAATGTCCTGGGATGGGACACGCGGGGATCATCAAATCCAGCTCTGGGCCCTGCCCAGGACATCCCAAAACCCCACCGTGTCCATGGGAGCGTTGTCCTGGTGGGTTTGGGATGTGGAGACCGTTCCATGGGGTCAGCGCTCCCACATTCCGGTGGGAAGAACCTTTTCCCAAAATCCATCCCAATCAAAATCAATCCCTGGCACAGCTCCAGCCCTTCCCTCAATCCTGACGCTGGCCTGATATCCCGGATCAATGGATGATATCCCGGATCAATGGATGATATCCCGGATCAATGGATGATATCCCAGATCAATGCCTGATATCCCGGATCAATGGATGATATCCCAGATCAATGCCTGATATCCCGGATCAATGGATGATATCCCAGATCAATGCCTGATATCCCGGATCAATGGATGATATCCCGGATCAATGGATGATATCCCGGATCAAGGGATGATATCCCGGATCAATGGATGATATCCCGGATCAATGGATGATACCCCAGATCAATGCCTGATATTCCAGATCAATGCCTGATATCCCAGATCAATGCCTGATATTCCAGATCAATCCCAGATCAATCCCAGATCAATCCCAGATCAATCCCAGATAAATCCCAGATCAATCCCAGATCAATCCCAGCTCAATCCCAGCTCAATCCCAGACCAATCCCAGCTCAATCCCAGATAAATCCCAGATCAATCCCAGCTCAATCCCAGATAAATCCCATCTCAATCCCAGCTCAATCCCAGCTCAATCCCAGCTCAATCCCAGCTCAATCCCAGCTCAATCCCAGACCAATCCCAGATCAATCCCAGCTCAATCCCAGCTCAATCCTAGATAAATTCCAGCTCAATCCCAGCTCAATCCCAGCTCAATCCCAAATCAATCCCAAATCAATGTCTGATATCCCAGATCAATGCCAGATCAATCCCAGCTCAATCCCAGCTCAATCCCAGCTCAATCCCACGCGCTGACAAAACACACGAAAAACCCCAAATAAAGCAGAACATCCCCGCGCTCCCACCGATCCCAAACCCCTGGAACAGGTCAGGACCATCCCAGGAGATTCCCGAGGAAGGAGAACGGCCCGGGGAAGGTTCGGGAAGCAAATCCCGCTTGGAATTCGGGCGGGAGGAGCGGGGGCGGCGGCAGACGGGGTGGAACCGTCTGGAAGCCGCCACCATCTCCTCCAAAGATGCCCCAAGGGCTTGGTGACAACCTCGGAGCTCCTCTGTTCCCTCCAAAACTCCTCGAAAATTCCTTTCTGGAATTTTCTGTGACAGAAAGTTTCCTCCGCCCCTGCTCCCAAATCTTTTTTTTTCTGGGAAATAAAATGCAGGTGGGAATATAAATTTGTTTTGGATTAGTTTTTCCCTTCTGGTGTGGTATTTAACCCTTCAGATGCCTGTAAAATTCAGATTTAAATCGCCTCGAAGCAGCAGAGAGCAGAAACATCATTTCCAGGGGGAAAAAAAAACCAAATCCAGACGGGAATTCTACCTGCGTGAGCACCTGGATGTTTATTCCACACCTGTGGAATTAAAACAGGCAGAAAAATCACTGCTCACTGCAAGAAAATGTTGTAGAATCACTCTGTGGGGTGAAGTTCTCTGAGATGTAAAATTTTCATGGAGATCAAAACAATTTTATCCAGTAAATTAAAAAATTATCCAGAGGAAATCCAGAGATTTTTCCTGGGGAAAAAAAAATAATAATCGAGAAAAAATCAAAGATATAAAAGAGGTGAAGAATTTATTTTTGGGGTTTTTTTGTTTGTTTTGATTTTTTTTTTTTTTTCCATAACCACAGCCAGTTCCTCCTTCCCAGATTTAATTACCCGGCTGCTAATTGTCATTCTTCGCCGAGCGCTCACCTTCCGGAGTAAACAGGAAAAGGGGCTGGAATGGTGGGATTTGGGTTCCTCCGGGAACCGGGACCTCGTGGCTGGCTCCAAATCCTCCCTCGGGCGTGGAGCCTCACCTCCATGTGAGGCTCAGTGTCCTCTCATCCTCCCGGCATCCCAAAAATTCCAGGATTCCCGGAGGCACCTGGCAGCCGGCTCAGACCCTCCCACCTTCCCCGGGATTTTGTGGGAATGAGGAGAGGGGAAAGCTGGGTCTGATGAGGGCCCGGGAGGTTTAATTGCCACCGGGAGTGGAGGGATCGGGCAGGAAAATGGGGAGAATCCCTGATTTCCCTGGGAATCGATGGAAATTTGCAGGAAAAAATTCCTTTTCTTGCTTGGGAAAATGGGAATTACGCATGAGGTTGGAGCTCGACCCCGTGTCCAGTTCTGGAGAATCATGAAAAATGGACAAGGAGGGGTTGGAGAATGGCCAGGGATGGGAACGGGGCTGGAGCAGCGGGAGAAGGGTCTGGAAAATCCTGAGGGAGCTGGGGGGGCTCAGCCTGGAGAAAAGGGGGATCCAGAGGGAATTTTGGGCTCTTCCCGGGGGAATTTTGGGCTCTTCCAGGGGGGATTTTTGGCTCTTCCAGGGGGGATTTGGGATCTGATCCCAGGGAACAGGGACAGGACAAGAGGGAACGGCCTCGAGCTGTGCCAGGAGAGGTTCAGAGCCGGAAATTTGGGAAAATCCCTCCTGGAAAAGGGGAAAAAGCCTCGGAAGGGGCTCGGGGAGGGTTGGATCCCATCCCTGGAGGTGTCTGAGGAATTCCTGGATGTTGCTCTGGGTCACCAGGTGGTGACCAGGCACAGCTCGGACTCGCTGCTGCGGGAGATCTTCCCCAAGCTCAGGGATTTTGGGATCCTGGGAAATCTTTGTCCCTCCAGCACAAGATGGGGCAGGACCCTTGGAGCCGGGGGTGCTGCCCTCGTGGAATTCCCTCCCGGAATTCCCTCCTGACCCGCTCGGGGAGGAGTCACCGGGGCCACCGGAGGTCCTGACTCACCGGCGGCACCAACGTGACGGCTCCGAGGGCTCCAACTGCCCATAAACGTAATGGAGATTCCCAAATAATCCCCAATTAGGGATAACCACCCAACCCCCTTGACGTTCCCACCCGCCGGCAGCGCGGATCCCTTTACGTCTCCCCAATTAATCCGCCTTTGCAAGGCTCCAATTTCTGGCTAATCAACGCTAACGAGGAGGTGTGAAATAACTCGGGGTGGAAAGGTGCAGGACCGGTCCTCAGAGATGGTTTTGAGGTGAGCCTGGAGCCTGAGGAGATAATGAGGAGCCATTCCGACCGGAATATGGGATATTCCTCGGGAAGATAAGAGCTGGAAGCAGCTCTGGGGGAAAATTTCCACACCCAGCAGCTCGAGGAGGAGAAAACCAGGAGGGATTCGTCTGCCTAAAAATCCAGCTCCCGAACCCGAGCCCTGCCGGGTGCAGTTTCTCCTCCCGTGGCAAAGGAGGTGTTTAAAACGAGCAAACCACACTCTGAGAATCCAAATTTACCCCTGGAAAAGCCTCCGGGGCAGCGGAGCCTCCGGAGAAGGGGCAGGAGCGGAGTCTGTGGAAAAGCTGAGCCGCCCAAAAGCCGTGGAGATCCCTCAGCTCCGGCTGGAATTCCTGGGAAGGAACCGCTGCTGACGCCTGGAATTCTCCGGGAGACGCCGGGTTTGGGGCATAAACAGGACGTGCTGCTCGTGCTGGGTTGGTTGGTTTTGGGGTTTTTTTTACCTCTGTTTAGCATTCTTGTGATGGTCACGTTCTCACCTCCGTGACTGGAATACCTGGAAGAAACGTGGATTTTCCGTAATCAGCAGAACTTTAATAAAAATTGTACCCCGGGCCTAAATCCCACTTAAACTGGAGGTTTTTGTGCTTTTGTGGGAGGGAAAAACGTCTTTGAAATGAGGATTATTATTGAAATGTTCCTCAAAGGAGCCGGAGTTGTGTCCCTGTTGGAATTTCCAAGCACAGCTGGTTAACCCATGGAGAGGAATGGGTTGGATGAATGAAATAATTTAATTTTCCAGGAAAACAGGGACCTCAGGGTTTTGTGGGAGCGCTGGAGGATCGGCTGTGCCTTCCCATGAGAATTAGGACGGGGTATTTCTCATAGTAAATCCAATTAATTATCCATCTTCCCTAATAACAGCTGGAAAAACCCCAGGTATCAAAACCCGACATTTATGGAAATAAGGCCCAGCACATTAAAACCCTTCCTAAAAACCAATTAATTCATCACCCGCTGGTTTTCTGGGTGTTTTTTTTTTTAATGACTCCGCCGTTCCCGTTGGGAATGACCGGGATGGGAGCGGGGCTGGCTCAGCATCACCTGCTTTCCTGGAAGAGGGCTTCCACCAAAAATTAGGATGCAAACAAACATGCAAAGCATGTGGAGGTGGAGCCTGCCGGGGCAGTTTGTGGTCAGCTGTCCGTCCCCCTGGGCTCCCGCGCTTCCGGAGCTGACGCCACTCCGGCCGTATAAAAGGTTTGGATTTGGAGGCTCCCGCCAGTTCCTTTGGCTTCTCCGTCGCTCGCCAGGACCGGTGACCCGGTAAGTTCTCCTTGGCTTTATCAAGGAATTTTTATCAGGATATCTCGTGGAGAAGAGAGTTCATTCCGGGTGCTGGGAATGCTTCGCTCCCCGTGCGTCTCTTCCGAGGATTTTCCTGGAATTGGGGGTTTTATTTAGGGTTTGCTCTACCTGGAGGAGCTTGGAGAAGTCACCTCCTCCAAAAGCGTGGCTGCCTCTCCTGCTCCCTCCTGCTTAATTTGTTCCTGCCTCGTTAAGGCTGGGAATTAAATAAATTAATGGATGCTGCGGAACAGCTCCCGGGACTTCAAACGGGATGGGTGGGAAGAGGCTTTATCCGGGAGCAGGGAGCTGCAGGATTCCTGCGGGCAAAGCCAGGGGAGACCTCTGGGAGAGGCCAGGAGGAGGAAATGAGTTGGGAATGGGCGCTGCAACCCTTCCCTCACCAATGGATGAGCCACGTTTATCCCCCCAAAACAATTCCCGTGTTGTCCCAGGATCTGGAGGATCATCAGGATGGGAGAGCTGGGAATGTTCAGCCTGTGGAGACCTCAGCTCCAGGATCTGCAGGGAAGACTGAGAGGGATTTTATCTCTGGAACCGGAGAGACAGGAAAAGGGGGAAAGGGTTTGCACTGAAACAGGGGAAATTTAGGTTGGATCCGGGGAAGGAACTGCGAGGCCCTGGTTATTCCAGGTTATTCCACGGATTCCACGTCCACGGAAGCGTCCAAGGCCAGGTTGGACAGGTCTTGCAGCAGCTCGGTCTGGGTTGGAAGCAGATGGTCACTGAGATCCCTCCCAACCCAAACCACGCCGCGATTCCATGGGATGATGCCGGGATTTGTGGCCTCTGGGCGTTGTGGTTGGGAATTCCCAGCACGGGGGACGGGCCCAGGTGGGTGGAGGATCCGGAAAGGAGGAGATAAACCCTGGAACATCTGCCAATGGATCCCAGAATAGCAGGAATTGAAGAATTTTTGTCTTCTGGCTTCTACTCTGGGCAATCCCAGCGTAAAATTCAGGAATTACGGCTGGAGGATTCCTGATAGGTTCCCAATGAAGGAAAGGATTCTCTGGCAGCGTAATTCCATTAATAATTCCATAAATCCCCGGGATTAGCCCAGACCGTGGCGCTCACAACGCCAAGCTCATGGATTCGATCCCTGCAGGGGCCATTCCCTGGAGATCTGGACTTGGTGAGATCCCTGTGGGTCCCTTCCAACTCCAGAACAGAATCCTGGACCACAGGCGGCTTTTCCCAACATTCCTCAGCCGAACCTTCCGAGACCTCACACCGTCGATAAGCACGGACCGATACCCTGACTTTCTCTCTTTTTTTTTTTTTTTCTCTCTTTCCCAGCTTTTTCCCCAAGTTTTTCCCAGCTTTTTCCCAGCTTTTTCCCCGAGGATGTCCTACTACTACGAGCAGTGCAAGCAGCCCTGCCTGCCGCCTCCCATCTGCCTGCAGAAATGCGCCAAGTGCCCGGAGCCCTGCGCCGCGCAGTGCGTCGAGGTCTGCCAGGCCCCCTGCGCCAGCGTGCCGCAGTGCTCCGACGTCTGCGCCGCGCCCTGCGTGCCGCAATGCGCCGACGTCTGCGCCACCACCTGCGCCACCACCTGCGCCACGCAGTGCGCGGAGCCCTGCGTCCCGCAATGCGTCGACGTTTGCGCCACCACCTGCGCCCCGCAGTGCGTCGACGTTTGCGCCAGCAGCTGCGCCCCGCAGTGCGTGGATGTCTGCCCCGCCCAGTGCCCCACCCAGTGCCCCGCCCAGTGCCCCACCCAGTGCCCCACCCAGTGCCCCACCCAGTGCGCGGAGCCCTGCGTCACCAAGTGCGTGGAGCAGTGCCAGGCCGAGGTTTGCAGCGCCAAGTGCGTGGAGTCGTGCGAGACCGTGTGCCTGGAGCCCTGCTCCCGCCCCTGCTGATCCCGGCCCCGCCGAGCGGCTCCGGTGAGCCCGGCGAGGAGCCCGAGCCGCGCGCTCCGGGATGGAAAACACGGCGCAGACCCATCGGCCACGCAACCAGGCTTCTCCTGCTCTGATCCCGCCACCTTCTCCTCCTCTTGGAAGACGTTTTCTCTCCCAGTGTTTCCCTGTGTTTTCACCTCTGCTCCCGCCACGCCGGCGTTTTTCCTTGGGCGTTCCCGATGTTTTGGCGTTGGGAACCTCGGGAGGTGGAAGACGCCGACGTTTTTCCCCTTCCCTTCTCCTCTTGTCTCTTCTCAGTCCTGTCAATTCTCTGTGCAGCAATAAAAAAATGACCATTGATGGCACCAGGTGTCTTTTGCCTTTTTTCTCCCCGTTTCCACCTCCTCAGACCCCAAAACTTCTTCCGTAATTTCCATTTTCAAGAGTGGTTGGGGAGGGGTTTGGTGCAGGAAGTGAGAACAAAACGTTTTAATATGGAGAAATTCCTACTAATCCTACAAGAATTATCATCAATTATTTCCTGAATATTATTGATAGAAATTTGATTTTTCAGACAGAATTTTGGTCTTCACAGCTTGAGGCTTTGGGGGAAAATCCTAGAAACCATTGAAAGGCGAATTTAAGTGGAAGAAAGCCTTAACAAAGAAAGAATTGAACACCTGGAAGGCGAAATTTTAAATAAATATAAACACACCTTTATTCTGGATAAGTTTGAAGCTGAAGGGAGACCCCCATTGCCCGGAGGGAGTTAAAAACATTAAAAAAACCCCAAATTTCGGAGATAAAGGTTGTGCCTGTGGCTTTCTTCACCTCCGTCTCCGTGCCGGCCGCGCCATTCCCAGTCTGGGAATGCTGAAATCGCTCCCCACCCACCCCCTCATTAAGGGAAGGGTGGGGAATGTCTGATCTGGAGAAGAAAAGCGAGATATTTCTATTCAGGGGCGTGCCAGCGGTGTTTCCAAATCTCTTTCCAAACCCTTTTTAATGTGCAGGTGGGGAGGAGAGGAGCAGGCTCCTCTCGGTGTCCCTCGATGTCGACACCAGGAGGTGACACCGAAAAAGGTGACACCGAGAGGTGACGCCCTCGGACGAGGGGGGGATCACGTCTGAAAATAAAAACCTGAGCACAAAAAAACAACATGAGCACTCCTGAGGGAAAAGCAGGAGCAGGAATTCCCAAAAAAAAATGGATGGGGAAATGAGGAGTTCACACCTGAGGAGAGGAAAATCGGGAGCAGGAATTCCCCCCAAAAAAGGGATGGGGAAATGAGGAATTAGCACCTGAGGAGGGGAAAATTTGGGGCAGAAACTCCCAAAAAAAAGGGATGGGGAAATGAGGAATTAGGACCTGAGGAGGGGAAAATTTGGGGCAGGAACTCCCAAAAAAAAATGGATGGGGAAATGAGGAATTAGGACCTGAGGAGGGGAAAATTTGGGGCAGGAATTCCCAAAAAATAAATGGATGGGGAAATGAGGAATTTGTACTTGTAGAGAGGAAAATCAGGAACAGGAATTCCCAAAAAAAAATGGATGGGGAAATGATGAATTAGGACCTGAAGAGAGGAAAAACAGGAGCAGGAATTCCCAAAAAAAAAATGGATGGGGAAATGAGGAATTAGGACCCGAGGAGGGGAAAATCGGGAGCAGGAATTCCCAAAAAAAAGGATGGGAAATGAGGAATTAGCACCTCAAATTCCTCCGTGGAATTTGCGGATCCAGGCTCTGGAATGCCACTTTGGTGTCCTCTTGGAGGCCTGGAAGAGGTTGAGATCCTGAACGATGGAAAAAATTGAAATTGGGAATCACGTGGAGCTCCTCTGCTCCCTGACTCACCTGATTCTGGAGCATCCTCATCCCCATCCATCCATCCAGCCACTGGAATTTTCCCAGTTTTCCCCGGGATCAGGGGTCAGGAGAGCACCTGGAAAATCCAGAGGAAGTGGCCAGAGGGACCCGGCCATTTCCTGTGGCCAAGCCCTGACGCAGCAGCTGTGGCCAGCGCCAGGAATTGCTGGAATTCCTGGAATATTTGCAATAAGTCGGGGATATTTCATCAGGGTGGAGGTGGAGGAGCCTGGAAAATTTCCCTAATTTCCTGGGGAGGAAAAATAAAAGTTTAATTCCTCTTTTTGGGATGGGAATTAGAGAAGGGAAACAGCAAAATCCAGAATCGCGGGGTTCCGAGCTGGGATCCGTTGCTTTTCCCAGGAGATGGGAGAGATTCCCAACCCCTCTCGGATTTCTGGAGATCCCCAACCAAAATCATCCCTAAAACCCATTCCTGAGTGGATGTGATTGGATGATTCCCATCCCAGCTGCCGGTTCCTGGTGGGATCTCTGCCTGGAACGGAGACGGGGTGAATTATTAATGAATTATTAACGAATTATTAATGAATTATTAATAAAATACCAACAAATCACCCGGCGATGAGCAGCCCTGGGTGTGCCCAATCCCCCGCAGCCGGGAGAGGAGGGAATCTCTCCCAGACTTTGACTGAGGTCCAGGAGGTGGGAGCGGCGCCGGTTCCGGTTGTGAAAGATTCTGGTCACCGAGTTTAATCCGGAGTCATTAAATCCGCGGGGATATAAAAGCCGCTCCGTCGGGAGCCTCCACACCCGCAGCGGCTCCTCCTCAGCTTTTCCTCCTCCAGCAGGACGCTCCAGGTGAGTCCTTCCCTGCCCTTTCCCACCCCAGGGCTGGAAAAAATGGGATTTTCCCCCTCTTTTTTTCCCTGATCCCCAAAAAATCCCAGTGGGAAACGGATTTTGGGGGGTTTTGGGGCTCTTTGGTTCAGAGCTCGGTGATTTTTTCCCCCAAACTGATAAGGATCCCGTGGATGAACAAAGGTTGGTGTCCGTGGGCAGGCGGTGGAAGAGATTCCCGGGATTTCCAGGGATCCCGGTTCTGTTTCCTTGGATAAAATTCTGTTTCCTTGGATAAAATCCTCATTCTGCCCGAATTTCGTGGCTCTGGGTGTGGATCCTGCTCTGGGGGGGGTCTCAGGGAGCTGGGAAGGGAGGGGGTGGTTCCAAAAAAATCCGTAACAAATATTGGGATTGGCACCAAATACTGGGAATGTTATAAAATACTGGGAATGTTATAAAATAGTGGGAATATTATCAAATACTGGGAATATTATTAAATATTGAGAATATTATCAAATATTGGGATTGGCACCAAATACTGGGAATGTTATAAAATACTGGGAATATTATTAAATATTGGGATTGGCACCAAATACTGGGAATTTCATTAAACACCGGGAATACTATCAAATATTGGGATTGGTATCAAATATTGTGAATATTATCAAATACTGGGAATATTGTCAAATATTGGGGTTGGTATCCAATACTGGGAATATTAGCAAATACTGGGAATATTATTAAATACTAGGAATATTATTAAATATTGGGATTGGTATCCAATATTGGGAATATTATTAAATATTGGGAATATTAGCAAATACTGGGAATATTTTAAAATACCGGGAATATTAGCAAATATTGGGAATATTATCAAATATTGGGATTGGTATCCAATATTGTGAATATTATAAAATACTGGGAATATTATCAAATACCGGGAATATTATCAAATATTGTGAATATTATCAAATACTGGGAATATTATAAAATACCGGGAATATTATCAACTATTGTGAATATTATCAAATATTGGGAATATTATCAAATACCGGGAACATTATCAAATATTGGGATTGGTATCCAATACTGGGACTGCTAACAAAGGATTTTTCCCTGTCAAAAACTCCCAATCCTGAATTTTTCCCTCTTTGGCCGCTTTTCTTGGAGCTTTTCCAGCTTTCCTCCAAATCCACGGTTTTTTTTATCCCCTGAGCATTTAAAGTTGAGATTCCCAGGAAATAAATGAGCAGAGGGAAGGAGGGAAAGCCCCAGGTGCTGCTTTGTCTCCTCTCCAGCTCTGCAGCCTTTTCCTGGCTTTGCTAGGCTGGGCTTGGCCTCTGATCCCAGTTTTAGGATCAGATTTAGATTGGAGCGGCCGATCCCACAGGGAATGGGGTGGGATCCCAAAAAAAAAAACCCCAAAAACGGACTGGAAACCGAAATCCCCAAAATCCAGCCAGCCCTGCAGCATCCTCGGGGATTTAATTTAATTTTAACTTAATTTAATTTAATTTAATTTAATAATTTAATGGATTTGCTCCGGGATTAAATCCATGGGGTCAACCTGGGAGCCGCAACGCCCCGAAAGGGCCAAACCAAGCTCCAAAAAAAACCCCTAAAATCCCATTTTTTTTTGGATTCCAGGCTGATCCAGGATGTCCCAGCAGCAGAAGCAGCCGCAGCAGATCCCGGCCCAGTGCCAGGAGAAATGCGGGGCCCTTCCCAAGGGGGTCCAGCAAAGCCAGGCTTCCAAAGGCCAGGCCAAGGCGGCCGTCAAGAGCCTCCCCCAGCAGCAGCAGCAGCAGCAGCAGTGCTCCAAGCAGAAGTAGAATCCATCCCAAATCCCAAATTCTGCTTTTTCTCCACCTCTCCGGGCTCCCGGGAACCCCTCCGGACCTGCTGGCCCGCCGGGATTTACCCGGCGAGGAGACGCGCTTAATTAGGGCTAGAAATTAATCACTAATCCCGGGTTTAATTTGGGATGTGGCGCAATAAAATGATGGAATGGCCTGGTTTTTCCTGGTGGTTTTGTTGGTGGTTTTCTCCCGTTTTTCCCTTTCGTTTTTTCTCTTGTTTTCTCCCCCAAAAAAATCAGATTTAATCAAGGCAAACCCCGGCTTTTGCGAGCTGAGCCTCCTCTCCGTCTTTCGCAGGAAAAGCCGTGGGAAATCCCCAAAACCTGGGGGGAAAAAATCCCCAAAACTCGATTAAAATAATTCCCAAAATTTGGTATGGAAATTCCCAAAGCTTGGGATAAAGATTCCCAAAACTTGGTATATAAAACCTCCCAAAATCTCGGTATAAAAACACCCAAAAACTCGGTATTAAAACCCCCAAATCTCGGTATTTAAAACCCCTCAAAACTCGGTATAAAAACCCCCAAAACTCGGTATAAACCCCCCCAAAACTCGGCACAAAAAAAAACCCAAAACTTGGTATAAAACCCCCCAAAACTCGGTATAAAAAACCCCCAAAACTTGGTATAAAAACCCCCCAAAACTCGGTATAAAAAAACCCCAAAACTCGGTACAAAACCACCCAAAATCTCGGTATTAAAAACCCCAAAAGCTCGGTATAAAAAAACCCCAAAAGCTCGGTATAAAAAAACCCCAAAAGCTCGGTATAAAAAAAACCCCAAAACTCGGTATAAAACCCCCCAAAACTCAATATAAAAAACCCCAAAACTCGGTATAAAAAACCCCCAAAATTCGGTATAAACCCCCCCCCCCAAACTCGGTATAAAAAACCCCCAAAACTCGGTGTAAAACCCCCCAAAACTCGGTATAAAAAACCCCCAAAACTCGGTATAAAAAACCCCCAAAACTCGGTATAAAAAAACCCCAAAACTCGGTACAAAACCACCCAAAATCTCGGTATTAAAAACCCCAAAACTCGGTATTAAAAACCCCCCAAAACTCGGTATAAAAAAACCCCAAAACTCGGTATAAAAAAACCCCAAAACTCGGTATTAAAAACCCCAATACTCGGTATTAAAAACCCCTCAAAACACGGTATAAAACCCCTCAAAACTCGGTATAAAAACCCCCCAAAAGTCGGTATAAAAAAGCCCCCAAAAGCTCGGTATTAAAAACCCAAACCTCAGTATTAAAAACTTTAAAACTCGGTATAAAAATCGCCCAAAACTCGGTATTAAAAAAACCCCAAAACTCGGTATAAACCCCCCCCAAAACTCGGTATAAAAAAAAACCCCAAAAAACTTGGTATAAAACCCCCCAAAACTCGGTATAAAAAAACCCCAAAACTTGGTATAAAAACCCCCCAAAACTCGGTATAAAAAAACCTCCAAAACTCGGTATAAAAAAACCCCAAAACTCGGTACAAAAACACCCAAAATCTCGGTATTAAAAACCCCAAAACTCGGTATTAAAAACCCCCCAAAACTCGGTATAAAACCCCCCAAAACTCGGTATAAAAAAACCCCAAAAACTTGGTATAAAAACCCCCAAAACTCGGTATGAAAAACCCCTAAAACTCGGTATAAAAATCGCCCAAATCTCGGTATAAAAAACCCCCAAAACTCGATATAAAACCCCCCAAAAGTCGGTATTAAAAACCTTAAAACTCGGTATAAAAATCGCCCAAAACTCTCTATTAAAATCCCCACGACCAGGAACAAAAATTCCCAAAACTCAGTACTGAAAGTCGCTTTTATTGTGGAATTTTTCACGGTTGAAATCAATCCTGGATCCAACAGCAGCCGAAAATAATTGCGAGACAAAATCCCAAACACCGACGGGTGGCGAAATTCCCGGCTGGAATTCTTCCTTGATCCCGTCTGCGCCACGCCCGGGGTTAATCCCTTCCCAAACATGTCTGGAGTGGAGTTAATGATCCATAAATCGGGATAATTATGCAATATTCTCGGCCTGAGATGTTCTTTGACACCTCCGAGGAAATTCAAGGGGAGAGAGAGCTCGGATTTATCCTAAAAATCTCTTTTTTCCCCTTAATTCCCAAAGGATTCTTCTGAATTCCACCAAAATCGGATCTATCCTAAAAAATCTCCCTTTTTTTCCCCCTCCATCCCAAAGGATTCTTCTGAATTCCACCAAAATCGGATCTATCCTAAAAAATCTCCCTTTTTTCCCCCCTCCATCCCAAAGGATTCTTCTGAATTCCACCAAATATTCAGCCCCTTAATTCCCGATTTTGGGAAGTTTTGGGGGCAGATTCCGCACTAATCTGATTTATAGGGAAAAACTTCCCGAAATTCCAGGTGGGAGCTGGAATCCAGAGGAGAAAAGAAGGAAAAAGGGTTTTTCCCTGGATTTGGGGTTTTTTAACTTCATGAACCCCTCTCCATTCCATGATTTTTTTTTGTGGGGCTTTCCGGGCATTCCAAAGCCGTGGGATTGGGAAAAAAAACAGAAAAAAGCAGGATTTTGGGAATTTTGAGCTACAACCCTGCTGGAAAACCATTCCCGACGGGAATTCCCTGCTGTTAGTAAAGGAAAACGCGTTAGCGGGAGGAGCGGCGGGAAGGAATTCCTGAAAAAAAAAACAACCAAAAAAAAAAGCTCTGCAAGGGTTTAAAAATAAAAATAAAATAAAATAAAAAAAGGCTTGGAAAAACCTCTGGAGAAAAATCTCCGGGATTGGGATTTTTCCTTCTACTTCTGCCAGAGGCCGGGCTGTTCCAGCTGCTGCTCCAGGGGAGGGAATTTCTCGGGAAGGGAGCGCTGCTCCGGGATCTCCTGGAATTCCTGCTTTTCCTGGGAGCACGGGACGGGGTCTGGGAGTGGGATGGGGACAGGGATCTCCTGGAATTCCTGCTTTTCTGGGATGGACACGGGGATTTCCTGGCATTCCTGCTTTTCTGGGATGGACACGGGGATTTCCTGGCATTCCTGCTTTTCTGGGATGGACACGGGGATTTCCTGGCATTCCTGCTTTTCCTGGGAAGGCGGGATGGGTTCAGGGCAGGAAACTGGGACGGGGACTGGGGTGTCCTGGAATTCCTGCTTTTCTGGGATGGACACCGGGATTTCCTGGAATTCCTGTTTTTCTGGGATGGACACCGGGATTTCCTTGCGCTCCTGCTTTTCCTGGGCACACGGGACAGGATCGGGGATGGACACCGGGATTTCCTTGCGCTCCTGCTTTTCTGGGATGGACACCGGGATTTCCTTGCATTCCTGCTTTTCTGGGATGGACACCGGGATTTCCTTGCATTCCTGCTTTTCTGGGATGGACACCGGGATTTCCTTGCATTCCTGATTTTCTGGGATGGACACCGGGATTTCCTTGCGCTCCTGCTTTTCTGGGATGGACACCGGGATTTCCTTGCATTCCTGATTTTCTGGGATGGACACCGGGATTTCCTGGCGCTGCTGCTTCTCCTGGGCGCAGGGAACCGGGATCTCCTTTTCCTCCTGCCTCTCCAGCGGCGGTTCCGGGCGGGATTTCTCTTCCAGCGGGAATTTCGGAGGGAATTCTGCTCTCTGCTGCTCCTGGGGCGGGCACTGCGGCACCGCAGCCCCCGGATTTTCCCCTTTTCCCGGTTCCACTGGAATCGCTTTTTCCTGGAATTTCGCCACCGGCTCCGGGCAAGGGGCGGGCACCGGGATTTGGGGATTTTGGGGCTCCGGGATGGTTTTTGGGGTGGTTTTACCCAGCCCGGGGGGGAGCGTCAGCTCCTGCTTGATTTGCATCTGGTTCAGAGACATCTCTGCGGGAAAACGGGATCACCTAAGGGGGGGAAAAAAATGGGAATTTCATGTGGTACCGGGAGGAGGGTGACGGGAAAAAAACCAACAAAAAATCAACAATAACCACAAAAAAAAAGAAACCGAGTTTTCCTGCTCTGCCCTTGGCTTCCCGAGGTTTTTCCCTAAGGAATGGGGGTTTATTCCTCCTTTTCCATCCTGCCCTGATCCCACCCCTCTTTTCTGAGGAAGCAGAGCCGCCCCTTTGAACCCGCGGCTGATTTCTGCTTCACAGCTCTTCCCAAATTCCCAAATCCCTGGGATTTCTGTCCTGGGGAGCTGAAAAAAACCCCCAAAATAACAACACAAAAAAAAAAAAAAAAAAAGGCGAAAACCAAACATTTCAGCGCCAGAAAAACAAAAATATAAACGTGGGGCAAACGGGGGTGATCCGGACCGATAAACCCGAAATAACTCCCGCTTTTTACCCCTGGATTTTCAGCTTTTCCTGGGAATTTGGAGCGCCGGGGGAGGTTTCTCCAGGCTCCGGCGAGCCGGGGGTTAAACCCGCAGGGGACAACTCCTCCCCTCGCGGTGACAACGCCGAGGATTTGGAGCCTGGCTCGGTCCTGGGCAGGGAATTCTCAGGGATAAAACCGGGATTGTCCCCAGCCCAGCCAGGGTTTCTCCTCCCGACAATTTGGGGACAATTTGGGGACAATTTGGGGACAATTTGGGGACAATTTCGCGGCTGCCGAAGGCTCGCCCGGACCCGCGGGAATTCCTGCGCTGCCGCCTTCCCAAATCCCAGCGCAGGAGCGAAAGGTGGGAATCCCAAAAGCGGGGTTGGAAGGGATTTGGACCCGTCCCCGAGGAAGAGAGAGGGGAAATCCCTCCTCCCTTCCCTGCGGAATTCCCAGCTCCTCTCACAGCCAATTCCCTCCTCTCTGCCCTTTTTGATAAGACCTTAATTACTTTATTTATTAATTAATTAAGACCTTGATCCTGACAGGGATGAGGCGGCACTTATGGGGAATATTTTCATTCCTTGTCTCCCTGCTCCCAATTTTTCCTTTTCCCCAGGAATTCCCGGGGAAATATTTCGGAATATTTTGGCCGCAAAATCACTGGAAAAATCAGATTTGGTGCCCTTCCCTGGAGGGAGGAGATCCCTCCTTAAACCAACGGAATTCCGTCTGGTCCCGTGCCTCGGGAAGGGTCTAATTTAGGATTTAATTACCCTCAGATTTAGACTCGGTCTTAATTTGCCTCCCAGAGCCATTTCCAAGCCGCCCCAACGCCCACAAATTCCCTTCTTTCCAGGAACCCTCCAGGTATCCCAAGGAACCAAATCCAACTTTCCCTGAAGGGCTGCGGAGTCGAGGAGCAAAACCCCAAATTTCCCCCCCAAAAAATCTCGGGATTCTTAGTCCCAAATTCCCCCCAAAATATCGAGATTCTGAATCCCCAATATCCGCCTAAAATCTTGGAATTCTGAATCCCAAATATCCCCAAAAATCTCGGAATTCTGAATCCCAAATATCCCCCCAAAATCTCAGGATGCTCAGTACCAAACCTCCCCACAAATCTCAGGATTCTCAGTCCCAAATATCCCCCCAGAATATTGGGATTTTCAACCCCAAACCTCCCCAAAAATCTCAGGATTCTCAGTCCCGAATATCCCCCAAAAATATTGGGATTCTCAACCCCAAACCTCCCCAAAAATCTCAGGATTCTCAGTCCCGAATATCCCCCAAAAATATTGGGATTCTCAACCCCAAACCTCCCCAAAAATCTCAGGATTCTCAGTCCCGAATATCCCCCAAAAATTTTGGGATTCTCAATCCCAAACCCCCCTGAGGCATCTCTGGATTCTCAACCCCAAACCCCCCTGAAAAAAAAAAAAAAAAATTAAATCCCAGAACTCTGAATCCCAAACCTCCCCCAAAAAATCCCGGGATTCCCAATCCCAGGGAACCCGAGGAATCTCCGGATTCCCGGACTCACCCAGCCGAGGGAGCAGCGGGAGCGGAGTGGATGCGGGAGCCGGGAGATTTGGGATCTTTTATAGGGTTTGGGAGCCCTGCCTCCTGGGGATGAGTCCTCCTGGCTGATGAGCTCATTCTTTCACAAGAACCCTGCCCGGCCCGGTTTTACACGTAGGCACTTTCCAGAGAGGATTCCGAGTTCATCCCTTGGCTAATCCCGGTGAAGCGTGGAATTCCTCCCTGGATAAAGCTCCCGGCCTCGGGTTCACGGAGCTTCGGAAGAGCCCGGAGAGGTTTTGGGGGCTTGGTGGGGTTTGGTGACACCTTGACCCGTCCCGGGGTTGTTCTACAGTTAAAACCCGCTCTGAGGTCTGGAATTCCTGGGATTTATTGGGAATTCTCATTCTCAACCCATCCCGGGGTTGTTCCACAGTTAAAACCCGCTCTGAGGTCTGGAATTCCTGGGATTTATTGGGAATTCTTCGGATTTATTGGGAATTCCCATCCCGGGATTGTTCTACAGTTAAAACTTGCTCTGAGTTCTGGAATTCCTGGGATTTATTTGGAATATTCATCCCAATCCATCCCGGGGTTGTTCCACAGTTAAAACCCGCTCTAAGTTCTGGAATTCCTGGGATTTATTGGGAATTCTCAGGATTTATTGGGAATTCCCATCCCGGGGATGTTCCACAGTTAAAACTTGCTCTAAGGTCTGGAATTCCTGGGATTTATTGGGAATTCCCATCCCAATCCATCCCAGGGTTGTTCCACAGTTAAAACCCTCTCTGAGGTCTGGAATTCCTGGGATTTATTTGGAATCTTCATCCCAATCCATCCCAGGGTTGTTCTACAGTTAAAACTCGCTCTAAGGTCTGGAATTCCTGGGATTTATTGGGAATTCTCGGGATTTATTGGGAATTCCCATCCCAGGGTTGTTCCACAGTTAAAACACACTCTGAGTTCTGGAATTCCTGGGATTTATTGGGAATTCCCATCCCGGGATTGTTCCACAGTTAAAACCCGCTCTGAGGTCTGGAATTCCTGGGATTTATTGGGAATTCGGGATCATTTGTGCTTCTCTCCTCTGTTCTTTATCAGTGAACCCTCTGAAGTGGTTTTACTGGGATTGTGAAAAGCAGGGATGGGTTTTCCTGGGAAGAACTTTGTGGATTTCCTTCAACTTTCATTTCGGTTTGGAATCACCAGGAGGGATTTCCTGGAAATTCCGGGAACTTCCTCCTGGAAAGGGCGGTCAGGGAGCTTTTCCAAGGAATTCCTGGACACCCCCCAGGGCTCTGGAAAGGTGTTGACCCATCCAAAGTTGGACTCGATGGCGTTGGAGGGATTTTCCAACCCCAAAAATCCTGGAATTCTCTGGAGAAATCTCATTTTCCACGGAGATGGAAAATCCAAATGTGACCCAGCAGGGAACTGAGTTCATCTCCAGGGATTTTTAGGAATGGCCGAGATTTTTCCAACCCCAAATGGGATTTGGGGAACCGGCCCCACGAAATTCCAGACCGGGAATTTTAAAAGGCGTTTCGGATGCGAAATAAAGGGAATTCCGCGTGCGCAGAGCATTCCCTGAGGATTATTCCAGCTAAAAACGAAACAAAACATTTATGGGGTGGGAAAACCCTCAGAAATCCAATCCCAATCCCCCCAGTCTCCACTGGGATTCCGGAGCCGTGAGGGGAAGGGCGATTTCCAGCCCTGGAGACGCCGTGTCCAACCCCGACGGGAATTTCGTCACCTTTGGTCATCCCGGGCTCATCTCCGTGGCTTTTCCGGAGCTTTTATCGGATCAAGATCCCGGCACGATCACTTCCAACAGGCTGAGCTGGTCCTGTGTCACCTCCCGGAATTCCTGGAAGCGGCTGCTCCCGGCCTGGAGCGATTTCCTCTCCCAACAACCTTCCAGCAGCACAAGGCCGGAAAATTCCGGGATTTTCTCCGTGTAATTCCCGTTTTCCCTGGGTCCTGCCTTGCTGATCCCTCCGGGATAGGCTCGGTTTTATTCTCCGGCTTTGGGAATCCCCCAGCCTGAGTCAGGCTGCTCCGCCGGTGCCGATTCCAGGCTGGAATTAGGGCACTTCCCAGACCTGCCCGGCTGCTTTCGAGGCAGGGCTCGGGAACCGAGATAAGCTCCTGGAATTCTGCCCTTCCCGCCGGGAGGTGCCGGGAAGGAGATCGGAGTCCCCGGGGTTCGGCACTGCCCCGTTCCTGGAGGTGTCCGGGGAAAGGTTGGATGGGGCTTGGAGAAACCTGGGATAGAGGGAATTGTCCCTGGGGCTTGGAATGGGATAATCCTGAAGGTTCTTTCCAACCTAAACCGTTCCATGATCCTCTGATTTTCTCCGATTTTGTTATTCCATGATTTCATGCTTCCGTTATGCCTCCATTCCTCCATTCCCTGATCCTCTTATTCCGTGATTTTCTGATTTCTCTGACTTTATTATCCCATGACTTTATGATTCTGGGATCCTCTAATTCCAGCAATTTGTGATTTTGTGATTCCATGATTTTCTGATTCTCAGATTCCATAACTCCCTGATTCTATCAATCCCTGATTCTCCGATCTCATAATTCCACGATTCCCTGATTCTATCACTCCCTGATTTCCTGATTCCAAGACCCTCTGATTCTAATTTTACCATTCCCTGATCCCATTATTCCGCCCTTTGGTCATTCCCTGATCCCGGATTTCAGCCGGCTTTGAGAACGGACAGGGAATTTCACCACCTCCGACCTTCCACCCGCATTTTTGTGCAATATTCCCGAGGGAATTCTCCACCTCAGGCCGGAGCTCGCTGCATCCCTCGGACACGACACCTCCACCCGCCCCAGACCTCTGGATTTCAGCAATGAAGGATTTCTGGAATGTTCCGGTGCCAAATTTAAACCCCGAGCTTGCGACACCCGGGGGTTAAAGGCAGACACTTCCCATGGCTGGCAGGGAGAGACCTAAACCTAATCCTAAACCTAATCCTAAACCTAATCCTAAACCTAATCCTGAACCCAAAACTAATCCTAAACCCTGTCTGGAGATCAGGAGATGCGGCCTGACCTTAAACTGCTTTGGAGTCTGGAAAACTCCAAACTGGTTCCAGTCTGGAAATGCTCCAGAGGTCACCAGGCAGCAACCTCAGCACAAAAATTATGGATATTCCCAAATTCCCGAAATTAAACTGGTTTGGATCCAGTCTGGAAATGCTCCAGAGGTCACTGGGCAGCAACCTCAGCACAAAAATTATGGATATTCCCAAATTCCCGAAATTAAACTGGTGTGGATCCAGTCTGGAAATGCTCCAGAGGTCACCGGGCAGCAACCTCAGCACAAAAATGATGGATATTGCCCAAAGAGGCTCCGGAGTCAGCCCCTGGAAAGGGAGGGAAGGTTTTTCCCGGAGGAGAGGTGGAATTGCTTTTCCCATCCCCGGGAATTGCACAAAAATCTATTTTTAGCGGCGCGGTTCGGGAAAGCGACGGGAGAAACGTGAGGGAGTGGAGGGAGCTCCCAGTCCATCCCAAATTCCAGGGATCGCCAGAACCCCGGGGAAGGAAATTCCCAGCCCGGCATTCCCGGATGGGAATCGCTGCTCCGGATCCCACAAATCCCGAGCAGGTGATTCCCAGGATTTATTCCAGCAGCTCCAAACGGGAGCTCGGTCTGGGACATCCCGGAGGCGTCTCGGGGTCTCCTTCACTTCCCTCTGCCGAAAAAAACGGATCCAAATTTTGGGAATCCCTCACCCAGGACTCCGTGGATGCTCCTCGGCCTTTCTGGCCACCCCAGATTTTGGGATTTTTATGCGAGGATCAGATTTTTTTTGGGAAGTGAGAACCCCTCCCCCAGGACCTTTTTTCCATCCAGGATTTGGGGAAAGGATCAGAATTTTTTTGGGGAAGTGAGGACCCCTCCCTCAGGACTCGGTGGACGCTCCCCTCACCTTTTTGCCATCCGGGATTTGGGAATTTTTGTGGGGGGGGGATCAGATTTTTTTGGGAATGAAAAGCCCCGCAGAGAATCTGGGCTTGGGCTCCTCATGGATGCTCCCTGACTTTTTGCCACCCAGAATTTTGGGATTTTTGTGCAGGGATCAGATTTTTTTGGGAAGTGAGGACCCCTCCCTCTGGACCCTCAGGATGCTCCCTGACCTTTTTTCCACCCAGGATTTGGGGGAAGGATCCGCTTTTTGTGGGAAACCATTTTCACCACGCAGGATTTGGGGACCTTTTCTTAGAGAATCAGATTTTTTTTTTGAGGGGTGGGGAAATGAGCAGCCTTCCTTTGCAATTTCATGGATTCTCCCCGATTTTTCCCTGCCCCCCCAGCGCAGGATTCAGGACCTTTGTGCTGAATCCAGGAACTTTTTCCCCGCTGGATTTCAGCCCTGACTCAGGAGCCGCCGAACCGGCCGGGGCAGGGTTTGGCTCACGCCCGTTCCTCGTTGTCCTGTCCAGCTCTGGACACGGCGGTGAACTCATCAAACAAAGCCTTAATTAGCACCTGCTGGATGTCTTAATTAGCACCTACAGCATCTCCCAGTATCGGTCTGTCTCCTCCTGGAGACTCCCGGGACCTCCGTGGCTTCCCTGGAAGTGTCCAAGTGGCCGGACGGGGCTCGGAGCCACCTGGGAGGGTGGGAATTGTCCCTGCCCCTGGCACAGGGTGGGATTTAAGGTCCTCTCCCCCCCGAAAATAAAACCCGGACACCCCCAAGTGCTGCAGGATCCAAGGATTGGATCTGGAGCATCCCACGGGTTTTTCCTGGCTGGTTTTATTTCTGGCAGTCCGGGAATGTTGGGAATGTCGAGGCTGTGGAGACCCCAGAGCCCCTCCCAGGGGCTGCAGGGAAGCTGGAGAGGGATTTTTCCTCGGGACAGGACACAGGGAATGCGGTCAGGGGGATAGAAAGGGAATTTGGGTGGGATTTTGGGAAGGAATTATTCCCTGTGAGGGACTGGCCCAGGTTATTCCATGGATTTCCCACCCCTGGAAGTGTCCCAGGCCAGGCTGGAGCCAGCAGGGACAGCAGAAAGTTTCCCACGGCAGAGCTTGGTACGAGATGATTTTTAAGATCCCTTCCAACCCAAACCATCCCATAATTCCATGATTCCCGAGCTTCCCAGGATCCAGACAATTCCTATAAAACTCCAAGCCTTTCCCAGCTGAGTCACGGACTCAAATCTGGGACTCTGCTATAAAACTTCCCCATAAATCCCCCAAACTCCAGCACAAAGCTTGGCCCCTGTTCTGAGCCCCATTTTCGGATTTCCCAGCCTGCTCCTGACTCCTCCTGGGCTGCTCCTTGGAAACCTCCTCCTAATTCCCAGCCCAAATTTATCCCTAATTTCTCCTCTCCTTGAAAACCTCCTGCTAATTCTCAGCCCAAATTGATCCCTCATTTCTCCTCTCCTTGAAAACCTCCTGCTAATTCTCAGCCCAAATTGATCCCTCATTTATCCTCTCTTTGGAATACTCCTGTTAATTCCCAGCCTAAATCTATCCCTAATTTATGCTCTCCTTAGAAACCTCCTCCTAATTCCCAGCCCAAATCAATCCCTCATTTCTCCTCTCCTTGAAAACCTCCTGCTAATTCCCTGCCTAAATCAATCCCTAATTTCTCCTCTCCTTGGAAATCTCCTCCTAATTCCCTGCCTAAATTTATCCCTAATTTCTTATTTCTTTGAAAACCTCCTGCTAATTCCCAGCCTAAATTTATCCCTCATTTCTCCTCTCCTTGGAAACCTCCTGCTAATTCCCAGCCTAAATTTATCCCTCATTTCTCCTCTCCTTGAAAACCTCCTGCTAATTCCCAGCCTAAATTTATCCCTAATTTCCCCCTCAGGGCTCCTCTTGCCTCACTGAAACCCCACGACTTTTCCAGCGGCCGTCCCATCAAAGAACCCAATTCCCGATTGCTCCATTCCCCCTCCGGAGCTCGGGAATGACCTCGCTGCAGTTCAGCCTTTCCCAGGTTTTTTTTCCAGGACCTGCTGGAAACCCTTGGGGTCACCCAGGGTGGAATTGGGACACCGGGACACGGCTCAGCCTTCCCTGACCTCTCGGAAAAGGGCAAAATCCAATATTTTTATTTATTTTTTTGGAGTATCAGGTCCACGGTGCCGCTGGGAAAGGCAATTCGAGGTTTTTGAGCTCGAAAAAAGAAAGGGGATTTATCTTGGATTTCCCCCTACCCGCGAGTTCCATGAGCGAGTTAATTATTAAAATATTAACTATTAAAATAATTAAAATTACAAGCCTGGGCTCACCATTTGCTCCATCCCGACAGCTGCACGAGGGCAAACCCCAAATCCCAGGGATTTGCTCCCCGTGGAATCCCATCCCCTTGGAACTCCCCTTGGAATCCCGGGACGGAGGCGCTGGGGGAAGAGAAATCGCCTCTGAAACCCCACGAAAAGCTGAGCTTTGCGAAGTCACCGGGGTTATTCTGACCCCAAAGCCAGGCTTAACCTCCCCCGAGCCTGGCCCAGAACAAAGAGCTCCTAATTAGAGAAACCAAGAGTTAATTGAGTAATAAAACCCTTTCAGGGTGAAGCAAGAGGGACTCGGCTGAGGAGTTTTCTCATTTTCATTCTCATTTTGCCCTGAGCGCTCTTAAATCGCCCAAATCGGGAATTTTCTCCTCGCCGGACTCGGAATGAGAGAAGTTTTCTTGTCTGCAGCTCGTTTGCGGCTCTTTAATTATTAATTAGAGCGTCTGAGACGCTCCGAGCGCCGTCCCCTCACGTTTCCTTTGGTCCCTGCCCTTCCCTCCCATCCCTGTGCCTGGAATTGGGGAAAGGTTTGGAATTGTGGAAAGGTTTGGAATTGTGGAATGGTTTGGAACCCTGGAATGGTTTGGAATTGTGGAATGGTTTGGAATTGTGAAAAGGTTTGGAATCATGGAAAGGTTTGGAATTGTGGAAAGGTTTGGAACCCTGGAATGGTTTGGAATTGTGGAATGGTTTGGAATTGTGGAAAGGTTTGGAATCATGGAATGGTTTGGAATTGTGGAATGGTTTGAAATTGTGGAATGGTTTGGAATTGTGGAAAGATTTGGAATTGTGGAAAGGTTTGGGGGCCGGGAATGATTTGGAACCCTGGAATGGTTTGGAGCCCCTTGAGCGCATCCAGGGGTGGGAAATCCCTGGAATAACCCGAGCCAGGCTCTCACAGAGAACAATCCCTCCCCAAAATCCCACCCAAATTCCCCCTCTATCCCCCTGACCCACTCCCCGTGTCCTGTCCCTGCAATTCCTGAGGAAAAATCCCTCTCCAGCTTCCCTGCAGATCCTGGCAGGAGCTCGGGGTCTCCACAGCCTCAACATTCCCAGTTTTCCCAGCAGTGTGAACAGGAGGCCGAGCAGAGGGGCGGGAGATCCCCGATCCATGGGATCCCTCCCCGATCCATGGGATCCCTCCCCGATCCCTGGGAATGCTCAGCTCTGGGACAGGTTTTTGCTCCCCAGGACCCTCCAGCTCCTTCTCCTCGGTTGATTCCCAGCCCGTGCCGCTCCCTCGGGCTCTTCCCAGATCCAGCGGCCAAAAAAAAAAGGGGCTGGACTGGGCCAAATCCCAAATTTGAATTTTTCCTGGAGACAGGGAGGGAGAGGGGAGGATCCCAAGGGATTTTTCCAGGAGCCGCCTGCGCGGGCCGATGCTGCGCTCTGCTGGTTGGGGACACTGGGGACACTCGGGGCTGTGTCCCCTCATGGAAAAGGGACAGGGAGGGGCTGGAGCAGCGGGAGAAGGAGCTGGAAAATCCTGAGGGAGCTGTGGAGGGGCTCAGCCTGGAAAAAAGGGGGATCCAGGGCGAATTCCGGGATTTTCCAGCCGGGATTTGGGATCTGATCCCAGGGAACAGGGACAGGGCAAGAGGGAGCGGCCTCGAGCGGTGCCAGGGGATGCTCGGGGTGGGAAATCCTGGAATTTGGTTAATTCCTCCTGGAAAGGGCGGCCAGGATTTGGAAAGGGGCTCAGGGAAGGTCGGATCCCCATCCCTGGAGGTGTCCGAGGAATTCCTGGATGTTTCTCCGCGTGTCCAGGCGGGGATCGGGCACAGCCGGGACTCGACGACCGCGGAATTCATTCCCAATCTCCGGGATTTTGGAATTGTGCCCTTTTCACCCCGCCTGACTCCAGCGGGAATCCGCAGCCCGCTGAGGGAGGAGGGAAGGAGGGAAGAGCTCCCAAAAAAAACCCCCAGGAGGAGGAGCCCGGTGGGACCTGGCGGGTTCTCCGCCTTTAATAAAGTCAGGAACGCGGTTTTGGAGGTTTTGGAGGCTGAGCCAAGCGCCCAGGAATGCAGAGCTCCCTCCCTGCTCCGAAAATAGAAACTCCGGCAAGCAGAACAAAAGGAGGGAGAAGAAAAACAGAGGCGAATTCTCAAGGTGTGATCAGGCTGGGTTGAAACTCCGCGAATTCCGCCTTTTCCAGGTGGAAATTCCTGCTGGAAATTCCCTCCCAGACCTGGACAAATCAATATCAAGGAATAGAAATAAAATCTAATTATAAATGGTATTAATAAAAACGGGAGCTGCCGGTTTTGGTCCAAGGGAGGGTCCAAACCTCCGAGCCACGGAGGAATCGCGGATTCAGATCAAAGGAACGATCCCCGCCGGGGAGAAGCCACAACAAAGCCGCGCTCCTGCGGCTCGGAGCTGAGCAGGAAAAGTCGGGATGGAGATGGAGAATTCCCTGAAAAAAAAAAAAAAAAGGAGGATTTCGCCCTCTCTGCTTCTTGCCCCGTGTGGGGCACAATTACCCAAGAGCTCCCGAACTTCCCCGTTCCTTTTCGTGCCCCGAATTATTCGGGGCCCTTTCTCCTGCCCACAAAACCCCCCCGGGCGGGGCCAGCTCACACAAAACCACATTTTTTAATTAAAATTAATGAAAATGCCCAGGCCCTGCCCCTCTCCCCGCGGCTTTGGGCTCCGTCTTGGTGTCACCGGGGCTGGCTTTATTCTGTCCTGGTCCCTCTTAGCTCTGCGGGAGCCAGCGGGGACAAATCGGCCTTTTTGGGGTTGTTTTGTGTCACAATGAACCCACAGAGGCGCCGAGCAGGTTTTTAGTGACTTTTAAAATTAATTTTCTGGTTTTTTGGGGGTTATTTTGTGTCACAATGAACCCACGAAGGCACCGAGCGGATTTTTAGTGACCTAAAAAAATGATAAAAAAAAAAAAAGTTTTATGAGATTTTTAATCCCTGTGAGATAAGGAGGTGAATGACCGGGGAAGTCACACGGGGCTGGAGGAAGTTGTTCAGCTCCTGGAGGTTTTTGTCACCCCAGGAGGATCCCGAGGGTGTCACCTGCCCTCGGAGCAGCGGGAATGTGGCACCTGGTGACTCTCAGGTGACCGGGAGGGGTGAGGCACGGCCGGCTTGGGTGGCAGCGCTTGCACAACCACCCCAAAATAAAACCTCCTCCAAAAGTCGCGTGGGACTTTCTCACGGGCTCAACTCCTCACCTCACACTGACTAAAAACAAAAAAAACCTCGTAAAACCAGGAGACGAATTTTGAATGTCACTAAAAATCCGCTCGGCGCCTTCCTTGTTTCATTGTGACACAAAATAACCCCAAAAAACCAGAAAATTAATTTTAAAAGTCACTAAAAATCTGCTCGGCGCCTTCCTTGCTTCGTTGTGACACAAAATAACCCCAAGAAATCAGAAAATTAATTTTAAAAGTCACTAAAAACCTGCTCGGCGCCTCTGTGGGTTCATTGTGACACAAAATAACCCCAAAAATCAGTAGATAAATTTTGAAAGTCACTAAAATCTGCTCAGCACCTTCCTGGGTTCATTGTGACACAAAACAACCCCAAAAAAACAGAAAATTAATTTTAAAAGTCACTAAAAACCTGCTCGGCGCCTCTGTGGGTTCATTGTGACACAAAACAACCCCAAAAAGGCCGATTTGTCCCCGCTGGCTCCCGCAGAGCTGAGAGGGACCAGGACAGAATAAAGCCAGCCCCGGTGACACCAAGACGGAGCCCAAAGCCGCGGGGAGAGGGGCAGGGCCTGGGCATTTTCATTAATTTTAATTAAAAAATGTGGTTTTGTGTGAGCTGGCCCCGCCCGGGGGGGTTTTGTGGGCAGGAGAAAGGGCCCCGAATAATTCGGGGCACGAAAAGGAACGGGGAAGTTTCGGGAGCTCTTGGGTAATTGTGCCCCACACGGGGCAAGAAGCAGAGAGGGCGAAATCCTCCTTTAATTATGGAATTCTCCACGGGGAACGAATCCGGGAATGAATCCAGACCCTTCCTGCTCGGCGCCGTGGGACAATTTCTTCCTGATGATGCTGAGGAGAAGCAGTGCCCAGCCCAGTTTTGACAACAACACTCGAAAAATTGGGGTTTTTTATTAAAAAAAATGAGAATTTTGATGGATAATGAGCTGCACCCCCCACAAGAGGGGATTTTTTTTCTCCGTTTTCCCTCAGTGATCATAATCCACACCCAAAACTCGGCCAAACACCCTCAAAAATCCGGGCATTGCAGGGTGGATGAGATGAAACCACCCCGCTGGAGAATCCCACGGAAAACCCAAATCCAACAACAACCGGGACAACCCTGTGAGACCCCCAGGGATGGAAAACCCCTGGAAAAGCCATTCCCACACATCCAGGGGTCCAATCCCCAAAAACAGCCCCGGGGCTGGGGCTGCTGCTGCTCCGAATGCCAGGGAGGATTAATTATCCCGAGGTAATTACATCGGGAAGCTGCCATGGAACCACTCATTGTCCGGGATGAGTCGGCGGCTCCGACTCACTCCGGGAGCCACACGGGAGTTTTGGGATCTGGCGGCTCCTCCGTGGCCCTATAAAAGCTCTCCCGGAGCTGGGACGCGCCGGTCACCTCTGGAAAGTTCTTCCCGCCCCCGGGAGCTGGGTGAGTCTGGTTCCTGAGCCTCTGGAGATGCTGGGATGGGGAATTGGGAGGGAATTCCTGGTTCTGAGAGCGGGGATGGGCTGGGTTGGGGTGGCTCAGAGGTTCCCCGTCCCAAAAAGTGTCCAAAGCCAGGTTGGAGAGGGTTTGGAATTGGAGGTTGGGTTTGGTGAGATTCAGGGTGGGTTTGGGGAAAATAGCTCCTTGTTTTGGGGTGGGATTGGTGGATTCCAGGGAGAAATCCAGGGTGGGTTTGGGGAAAATAACTCCTTGTTTTGGGGTGGGATTGGTGGATTCCAGGGAGAAATCCAGGGTGGCTTCAGGAAAAATACCAGCTCAGTTTGGGGTGGGATTGGTGGATTCCAGGGAGAAATCCAGGGTGGCTTCGGGAAAAATAACTCCTCGCTTTGGGGTGGGATTGGTGGATTCCAGGGAGAAATCCAGGGTGGCTTCAGGAAAAATAACTCCTCGCTTTGGGGTGGGATTGGTGAATTCCAGGGAGAAATTCAGGATGGCTTCAGGAAAAATAACTCCTCGTTTTGGGGTGGGATTGGTGGATTCCAGGGAGAAATCCAGGGTGGCTTCAGGAAAAATAACTCCTCGTTTTGGGGTGGGATTGGTGGATTCCAGGGAGAAATCCAGGGTGGCTTCAGGAAAAATAACTCCTCGCTTTGGGGTGGGATTGGTGAATTCCAGGGAGAAATTCAGGATGGCTTCAGGAAAAATAACTCCTCGTTTTGGGGTGGGATTGGTGGATTCCAGGGAGAAATCCAGGGTGGCTTTGGGAAAAATAACTCCTCGTTTTGGGGTGGGATTGGTGGATTCCAGGGAGAAATCCAGGGTGGGTTTGGGAAAAATAACTCCTCGTTTTGGGGTGGGATTGGGGGATTCCAGGGAGAAATCCAGGGTGGCTTCAGGAAAAATAACTCCTCGTTTTGGGGTGGGATTGGTGGATTCCAGGGAGAACATTCCCTGCAAGAAAAGATGCTGGGAGGGACTTCCCATCAGGAACTGGAGCGACAGAAAAAGGGGGAATGGGGTAAAAGTGAAAGAGAGGAAATTCAGGTGGGGTTTGGGAAGGAATTGTTCCCTGTGAGAGCGAGGAGAGCCTGGCACGGGATATTCCACGGATTTCCCATCCCTGGGATCGTCCCAGGCCAGGCTGGAGTGACCTGAGGTGGTGGAAGGTGTCCCACGGCAGGGGTTGAGTTGATCTTTAATGTCCCTTCCAACCCAAAACGCTCTGGGATTCCACAATCACGAAATCCAGACGCATTCCTGATTTTTCCATAAAAAATCCTATCCGGGAGGGGATTTTAAAAGGGATTGTTTGGAACTTCTGTGCTGGAGCAGGAGAGGGTTGGAGAGAGCTCTCAGTGCTCGCTGCTGAGTGTCTGAATCCCAGATTTGCTCCTGAAAACGGGGAGTTTGTGACCGAGGGAAATCTGTTTTCATTAATTAATTTAATTTTTATTTTTCATTAATTAATTTAATTTTTTGGATGACATTCAGAGCTGAGTGTCCCCGAGTGTCCCCAGCTTGGCTTGGGGACGTGGCTCAGAGTGAAGAACGAGGGGTTGGGTCCCTCAGGTGGGACCGTGCTGGGGTGGTGGCACCTTGGGGACGTGTCCCCGAGGTGTGGGGACCACGAGGACCGGCCAGGCTTCCTCGGGTGTCACCCAAGGGGTGGAGAGGGACCCTAAAATCCCCAAGTGTCCCTAAGATGTCCCCGAGACCTCCAGCAGCCCCTCCCACCCCTGCCGGGACTGTGACACAGCTGGGACCTGTCCCCGAGGTTTGGGGACCGGAGTCTTCCTCAGGTGTCACCGAATGGGTTGGGTTGGGACCTCAGACGCCACCTGATTCCCCCTCCGTGTCCTTCCAGTCCTGCCACCTGTCCCCAAGATGTCCTGCTACCTCCACCAGCACCTCCCCGCGCTCCACCAGGACCCCGTGGCGCTGTCCCCCGGTGTCCCCTTCCCGGCTCAGCGGTGGCACTCCACAACCTGCATCCCCCAGGCCCTGCCCGTCCCCCTGCAGCGGGCGACGTCCTCCAGCGTGTGCCACCAGCAGAGTGTCACCCAGGCCGTGCCCCGCCAGCTCCTCGGAGCCCCCTGCGTGCCCCAGCACCTCCGGCAGCAGCAGATTGTCCCCAGGCGGGTGACAACGTGTGCGCCACCGCAGCAGCGCCTCACCGGCGGCGCGGGTGTCACCTGGAGCGTGCCGCAGCAGGTGGGGGTGACACAGTGTGTGCCAGCACAGCAGGTGGGGGTGACACAGTGCGTGCCACAGCAGCAGGTGGGGGTGACCCAGTGCGTGCCACAGCAGGTGGGGGTGACCCAATGTGTGCCACCACAGCAGGTGGGGGTGACCCAGTGCGTGCCACCGCAGCAGAAGATCGTCCCCAGGTGTGTCACCACCTGCGTGCCGCAGCAGAGCGCGGGTGTCGCCGGTGTCACCCGCTGCGTCCCGCAGCAGCTGCGGGTGCCACCTCCCGAGCGCGTCCCCCAGCAGAAGATCGTCCCCAGGTGTGTCACCACCTGCGTGCCGCGGCCGCCCTATGTCACCCAGGGTGTCCCGCTGCAGCAGAGTGCCACCAGGTGTGTCCCGCAGCGGTGCGTGACCAGCGGCTGTCCCCAGCAGGGTGTCCCCAGGTGTGTCACCACCTGTGTCCCCCAGCAGCGCGCGGCCCAGTGCGTGTCCTACCAGTGGGTGACACCGCAGGTCCCCCAGCAGTGGCAGAGCGTCACCGCCGCTGTCCCCCAGCAGTGGCACGGCAGGTGTGTCACCAAGTGTGTCCCGCAGCGGTGTGACACCGGCGCGGCCAGCATTTGTGTCCCCCAGCAGAGTGGCACCATGTGTGTCCCCCAGCAGAGTGGCACCATGTGTGTCCCCCAGCAGAGTGCCACCATGTGTGTCCCCCAGCAGAGTGGCACCATGTGTGTCCCCCAGCAGAGTGCCACCAAGGGTGTCCCCCAGCAGAGTGGGACAGTTTGTGTCCCCCAGAAGTGTGTGACCCAATGTGTCCCCCAGCAAAGTGCCACCAAGTGTGTCCCCCAGCAAAGTGCCACCAAAGGTGTCACCCAGAAGTACGGGACAATCTGTGTCCCCCAGCAAAGTGCCACCAAGTGTGTCCCCCAGCAAAGTGCCACCAAGTGTGTCCCCCAGCAGAGCATGACCAAATGTGTCCCCCAGCAGTGTGGGACAGTTTGTGTCCCCCAGCAAAGTGTCACCAAATGTGTCCCCCAGCAAAGTGCCACCAAGTGTGTCCCCCAACATTATGGGACAATTTGTGTCCCCCAGCAAAGTGCCACCAAGTGTGTCCCTCAGCATTATGGGACAATTTGTGTCCCCCAGCAGTGTGGGACAATTTGTGTCCCCCAGCAAAGTGCCACCAAGTGTGTCCCCCAACATTATGGGACAATTTGTGTCCCCCAGCAAAGTATCACCAAATGTGTCCCCCAGCAGTGTGGGACAATTTGTGTCCCTCAGCAAAGTACCACCAAATGTGTCCCTCAGCAAAGTACCACCAAATGTGTCCCCCAGCAAAGTGCCACCAAGTGTGTCCCCCAGCAAAGTGCCACCAAGTGTGTCCCCCAACATTATGGGACAATTTGTGTCCCCCAGCAAAGTGCCACCAAGTGTGTCCCCCAGCAAAGTGCCACCAAGTGTGTCCCCCAGCAAAGTGCCACCAAGTGTGTCCCCCAGCAGTGTGGGACAGTTTGTGTCCCCCAGCAAAGTGCCACCAAGTGTGTCCCCCAGCAAAGTGCCACCAAGTGTGTCCCCCAGCAATCCGGGGCAGTGAAGATCTCCAGCCACTCCAAGAAATATTGCTCGGCCCCCAAGTGGCCCTGGTGACGAGGAGGGTGACAGGAGGACAATCCCTGGGAAACCGGGATTTGGGATCTTTATCTCCTCCCTCTCCCGTCCGCGTTATCCCGGTTTTCCAGCGTTTTCCAGCGTTTTCCTGGGGACATTCCAGGTGCCCCCAGCTCCTTCCTTGATCTGACACAAGGCATTGGAGGGATGGGATGGAATTCCCACGGAATTCCGGGAAATCGTGATGTGCACTGGAAACAGAGTTTATCTACTGAAACATACAAATATTTTACCTACATATATAAACCTAAATAAACGTTCTTCTTTGAACTCGGATTAAAAATCTTGGGTTTTGGCCTCTTGGTGATTTCTTAATTAATTGTTAAAAATTATTTAATATTGTTATAATTATTTTATTATAAATATTTCATATTCTTGTGTTTATTTAACAGGACATCTTTATTTAATGTGAAATGTTTATTTCATATTGAATATTTCTTTCATATTAAGTATTTATTTAATGCAATATTTTTTTTATTTAATATTTATATAATGTAATATATAAATAATATATATAATATTTATTTAATGTAATATTTTTATTTAATAATATATTAAATAACATTATTTAATAATATAATAACATTAATATGGTATATAATATATAATATATTATATATATAATATATAATATACAATACATAATATACAATACATAATATAATATAATATAATATAATATAATATAATATAATATAATATAATATAATATAATATAATATAATATAATATAATATAATATAATATAATATAATATAATATAATATAATATAATATAATATAATATAATATAATATAATATAATATAATATATAATATATAATACATAATACATAATACATAATACATAATACATAATACATAATACATAATACATAATACATAGTAAATAATAAATAATAAATAATAAATAATATATAATACATAATATATAATACACAGTGCATAATATACAATACATAATATAAATATTCTATACATTATATAAAATATTAAATAATAATATTTATTTAACATGAAATATTTATTGACGGTGATGAAATATTTACTGAATGGGATGAAATATTTAACATAAAACATTTATATGATATGAAACACTCCTTTATTAAATCCCGCCAAATCCAGGCTGGAAAAATCCCTGGATGAGCCCCATCATTAGGAAAAGGAGCTCAGGAGGTGGCCAGAGGGGACAGGAGGGTGTGGCCGGGCTGGGGACGCTGTCCCGCATCTTCTCCTGCCCCTCCCTGCCTCGGTGACCTCCTGGTGCCACCTGGAGTTGTCCCAGAGCTCCTGGAAGTGTTGGGAGATCCCGGGGATTCCTTCTCCCTGGAATTCTGGGGTTTTTCCAGCCGGGAATGTGCTGCTCCTGCCGCTGCCAGAGCCAGGCGTGGCCCCACCATCCAACCCTCCGGATCCCCTCAGAACCGAGGGGGAAAATCCTGGAGTGGTTTGGGTTCCTGGGGCCTTTGGATCTGCTTAAAATTGGGATAAAATCCTGGAGTGGTTTGGGTTCCTGGGACCTTTGGATCTGCTTAAAATCGGGATAAAATCCTGGAGTGGTTTGGGTTCCTGGGACCTTTGGATCTGCTTAAAATTGGGATAAAATCCTGGAGTGGTTTGGGTTCCTGGGACCTGCTGGATCTGCTTAAAATCAGGATAAAATCCTGGAATGGTTTGGGTTCCTGGGACCTGCTGGATCCGCTTAAAATCAGGATAAAATCCTGGAATGGTTTGGGTTCCTGGGACCTGCTGGATCTGCTTAAAATCGGGATAAAATCCTGGAATGGTTTGGGTTCCTGGGACCTGCTGGATCTGCTTAAAGTCGGGATAAAATCCTGGAGTGGTTTGGGTTTCTGGGACCTGCTGGATCCGCTTAAAATTGGGATAAAATCCTGGAATGGTTTGGGTTTCTGGGACCTTGGGATCCGCTTAAAATCGGGATAAAATCCTGGAATGGTTTGGGTTCCTGGGACCTTGGGATCTGCTTAAAATCGGGATAAAATCCTGGAATGGTTTGGGTTCCTGGGACCTGCTGGATCCGCTTAAAATCGGGATAAAATCCTGGAATGGTTTGGGTTCCTGGGACCTTTGGATCTGCTTAAAATCGGGATAAAATCCTGGAATGGTTTGGGTTCCTGGGACCTTTGGATCTGCTTAAAATCGGGATAAAATCCTGGAGTGGTTTGGGTTCCTGGGACCTGCTGGATCCGCTTAAAATCGGGATAAAATCATGGAATGGTTTGGGTTCCTGGGACCTTTGGATCTGCTTAAAATCGGGATAAAATCATGGAATGGTTTGGGTTCCTGGGACCTGCTGGATCTGCTTAAAATTGGGATAAAATCATGGAGTGTTTTGGGTTTCTGGGACCTGCTGGATCTGCTTAAAATCGGGATAAAATCCTGGAGTGGTTTGGGTTCCTGGGACCTGCTGGATCTGCTTAAAATTGGGATAAAATCCTGGAATGGTTTGGGTTCCTGGGACCTGCTGGATCCACTTAAAATTGGGATAAAATCCTGGAATGGTTTGGGTTCCTGGGACCTGCTGGATCTGCTTAAAATTGGGATAAAATCCTGGAATGGTTTGGGTTCCTGGGACCTGCTGGATCTGCTTAAAATCGGGATAAAATCCTGGAGTGGTTTGGGTTTCTGGGACCTGCTGGATCCACTTAAAATTGGGATAAAATCCTGGAATGGTTTGGGTTCCTGGGACCTGCTGGATCCACTTAAAATTGGGATAAAATCCTGGAGTGGTTTGGGTTGGAGGGACCTGCTGGATCTGCTTAAAATTGGGATAAAATCCTGGAATGGTTTGGGTTCCTGGGACCTTTGGATCTGCTTAAAATCGGGATAAAATCCTGGAGTGGTTTGGGTTCCTGGGACCTGCTGGATCCACTTAAAATCGGGATAAAATCATGGAATGGTTTGGGTTCCTGGGACCTGCTGGATCCGCTTAAAATCGGGATAAAATCCTGGAATGGTTTGGGTTCCTGGGACCTGCTGGATCTGCTTAAAATTGGGATAAAATCCTGGAGTGGTTTGGGTTCCTGGGACCTGCTGGATCTGCTTAAAATTGGGATAAAATCATGGAATGGTTTGGGTTCCTGGGACCTGCTGGATCCGCTTAAAATTGGGATAAAATCCTGGAATGGTTTGGGTTTCTGGGACCTTGGGATCCGCTTAAAATCGGGATAAAATCCTGGAATGGTTTGGGTTCCTGGGACCTGCTGGATCCGCTTAAAATCGGGATAAAATCCTGGAATGGTTTGGGTTCCTGGGACCTTTGGATCTGCTTAAAATCGGGATAAAATCCTGGAATGGTTTGGGTTCCTGGGACCTTTGGATCTGCTTAAAATCGGGATAAAATCCTGGAGTGGTTTGGGTTCCTGGGACCTGCTGGATCCGCTTAAAATCGGGATAAAATCATGGAATGGTTTGGGTTCCTGGGACCTTTGGATCTGCTTAAAATCGGGATAAAATCATGGAATGGTTTGGGTTCCTGGGACCTGCTGGATCTGCTTAAAATTGGGATAAAATCATGGAGTGTTTTGGGTTTCTGGGACCTGCTGGATCTGCTTAAAATCGGGATAAAATCCTGGAGTGGTTTGGGTTCCTGGGACCTGCTGGATCTGCTTAAAATTGGGATAAAATCCTGGAATGGTTTGGGTTCCTGGGACCTGCTGGATCCACTTAAAATTGGGATAAAATCCTGGAATGGTTTGGGTTCCTGGGACCTGCTGGATCTGCTTAAAATTGGGATAAAATCCTGGAATGGTTTGGGTTCCTGGGACCTGCTGGATCTGCTTAAAATCGGGATAAAATCCTGGAGTGGTTTGGGTTTCTGGGACCTGCTGGATCCACTTAAAATTGGGATAAAATCCTGGAATGGTTTGGGTTCCTGGGACCTGCTGGATCCACTTAAAATTGGGATAAAATCCTGGAGTGGTTTGGGTTGGAGGGACCTGCTGGATCTGCTTAAAATTGGGATAAAATCCTGGAATGGTTTGGGTTCCTGGGACCTTTGGATCTGCTTAAAATCGGGATAAAATCCTGGAGTGGTTTGGGTTCCTGGGACCTGCTGGATCCACTTAAAATCGGGATAAAATCATGGAATGGTTTGGGTTCCTGGGACCTGCTGGATCCGCTTAAAATCGGGATAAAATCCTGGAATGGTTTGGGTTCCTGGGACCTGCTGGATCTGCTTAAAATTGGGATAAAATCCTGGAGTGGTTTGGGTTCCTGGGACCTGCTGGATCTGCTTAAAATTGGGATAAAATCATGGAATGGTTTGGGTTCCTGGGACCTGCTGGATCTGCTTAAAATCGGGATAAAATCCTGGAGTGGTTTGGGTTCCTGGGACCTGCTGGATCTGCTTAAAATCAGGATAAAATCCTGGAATGGTTTGGGTTCCTGGGACCTGCTGGATCCGCTTAAAATCGGGATAAAATCATGGAATGGTTTGGGTTCCTGGGACCTTTGGATCTGCTTAAAATTGGGATAAAATCCTGGAATGGTTTGGGTTGGAGGGATGTCCAAATCATCCCATTCCAAGGGCAGGGACATTTCCCTATCCCAGGTGACTCCAACCCAGCCCTGGACATTCTCAGGGATGAGAAATCCATGGAATTCCCCGAGCCAGGCCCTCACAGGGAACAATTCCTTCCCAAAATCCCACCCAAATTCCCCCCTGACCCCATTCCCCGTGTCCTGTCCGTGCAGTTCTTGAGGAAAAATCCCTCTCCAGCTTTCCTGGAGCTCCTGAAGATCCTGGGAAGGGCTCTGGGGTCTCCACATCCTCAACATTCCCAGTTTTCCCAACATTCCCAGCCCCTCCATGGCCTTTGGAGGAGCTGCCCCATCTCGGGGTTGGCCCTGTGGCTTTTCCCACGGAATCTTCCAGAAAATCCTTCTAGGGGGGTGGATCCCGGGTTTTGGGGTCACCGGGATTGGGGGATGTTTTGGACCGGGTTGTGCCAGAGCCCGGCCCTGGCCCTGACTCAGCCGTGCCTCAGTTTCCCCGGCGTTTAATTGGGAATAATGACACCCCCCCCCATCCCAAAATATCCCAGGAGCCTCTGGGAGATGAAAGGAGCCTCGCAAATGTTAATTAAGGACATTCGGCTGCTAATTAAGGAGGTTTTTAATGCCAGGTCACCGTGTTCATGCACAACCGGGAATTAGCCGCCCTCCTTGATCCCGAGCTTCCCGAGGAATTGGGATGGAGGAGCCCATAAAACCCGGATTAATCCGCGCTCCGACGCCTGTTTATTCCCCAAATTTCAGGATCAGGGAATTCGGCATTAAAAGTTCATTGTTGCTGTTGTTGTTCATCCATAAAAGTGAGAGGAATCCGGGCTGGAGTCGGGATTTGCCTTCAGGTTCCTCCCTTGAGCCTTTGGAATGTTGGGATCCGCCTGGAAAAGAGGCGCCGTGTCCCTGTTATTTCCCGTGGAGCCGGGGGAAGCCGGGAAATTAAATGGAATTCCTGGGAAAGCAGGAAACAAAAAGGGAAATTTAGGTGGAGGGTAATCATTTGGGGCTTGATGTTCCCAAATGTCCCAATATTCCCGAAATTCCAATGCTCAAATAACGGGATATTGAAATGCTCCCCTATTCAAATGTTTGAATATTCCAACATCCCAAAACTCCGATATTCAAATGTTCGAATAATCCAGCATTCCAAAATTCCAGTGTTCAAATATCCAAATAATCCAATATTCCCATATCCCCAAATTCCGATATTCCAATATCCAAATTGTCCAATATCCAAATATCGCGGCATTCCAATATTCCAAATATTCCAATATTCCCAATATTCCAAATATTCCAAATATTCCAATATTCCCAATATTCCAGGGTGGGATTTTGGGAATTCTGATCCTTTCCAAGGAGGATATTCCCCGATAATTCCCCTTTTTTTCAGGCACCTCACCTGAATCCCTGGAATTCCAAAAGCGTCGGATTCATATTAAAGGATCCAAAAAAATTAAAACTCCAAGGGACAAAAAAAAATCCCAAAAACCCCCAAAGTCGGCATTCCCAACCCTGCCCAGCGCTGTTTTACCCTGGGAATTTCATTGTGGGATAAACAGGGAACAAAGGGTTGAGGAAATGGGAATTTCAGGGGTTTTTTTTTGGGACCTTCTCCCCTTTGTGACCGGGAATTTTTGGGAGCTGTCCCAAAAACCATCCCTCCTCTCTCTCCCTGGGTTCCCGGGAAGGAATCCGCCTGTCCCAATAATTACGGGACGCCCCGAGTCCTTCCTGGATGGATTTTCAAAGGGATTCCTGCCCTGGGCTCCCATGGGAATGAGGAATTCCTCCTTCATCATTTTTTGGGTGGAAATCCGGCTGGAATTCCGGGGAGATTCGTCCCCTCCTGAGGATCCAGGGTTTTCCAGGGATTTTTTTGGGGTGTTTTGCCGGTCCAACCTCGGTGATCCAGGACATCCCTGGGAGCCGGAGCCGCACGTGGCCGGGACCGGGGTGCAATTAAAGCATCAGCCAAGCCAAACCCAACCTTCCCAAATTCCCTGGGGCATTCCCGGGCTCCATAAAAACCCGGCCGGGCCCGGCCTTTCCCGGGCACTTCTCCCCAGCTCTTCTCCCTCATGACCTGGGTAAGTCCTGGGACTTCCAAAGGAACTTCCCCAAATCCCGGTTTTTATTCCCGACAGCTCCTCCAGAATTTTGGGATGCGCTGAGGAGAAGCGGGGAAGGAATTCCGAACCGAGAGGGATTTTTTTGGGGGGTTTTCCTGGTTTTTCTTGGTTTTTCCCCGGTAGGATTTGGCTCCACAAAGGGCAGAATCCCAGCGGGAATCGGGTCTGGGATTGGAGGAGCCTCGGCAGCTCCTCCGGAGGAAGAGGAGGAATTCGCCGCCGCTTTTATGGAATTTTTAACGAAAGGAAATTATTATTTTTATTTTTATTATGTTTTTTTTTTTCCTCCTCCCGACCGGAGCAAGGAGCTGACGGAATTTCAGACGGGAAAAATGAAACCTCTCCACCTGCCAAAATCCCTAATTCCCAAAAAAACTCCCGGCTGAACCCCCCAGTAATGACTGGCATTGTACAAACAATTCCTTAATTAAGAGGCGGTTCCATCTCTGGCGATAATTGCTGCCGTTGTTTTCCCGGCTGTTGTTTTTATTGGAGAGCGATTGAATTTTATTTTTTATACCATCTACAGTGTAATTTTATTTTAATTTTATTTTTTATACCATCTGCCATGTCATTTTAATTTAATTTTATTTTTTATACCATCTGCAATGTCATTTTAATTTTATTTTATTTTTTTTACAATCTGCCATGTCATTTTAATTTTATTTTTATACAATCTACAACGTAACTTTAATTTTTTACAATCTACAATGTAATTTTATTTTTTATACAATCTGCAATGTAATTTTTTTTTTTTTGTTTAATGCTTTGCTCTCTCTCAAAAAGGAAAAAAATCGGAGTTAAATCATTTTAGGTCAAAATAATCCTGTGAAACTCCCTAAAAATGGAGTTTTTCCTGGAGTGGGGTTTTTTTCCCTGCGATTTCCAAGGAATAGGGAGATTTTTCAGAGGGGAAAAGTGGTGCAGCACCAAGAGCTGATTTATTGGGTGTAATTCTCCCAGAATCAGCGAAGCCGGAGCCATTCCCAACCCTGGGACGGATGAGGTCCCTCCCAACCCCAAATCTTCTGGGATTTGGGCATTTTTAATCCTTTTATCCTGCTGGCATTTTGATTTTTTACCTTCCCTCCACCAAATATTTTGAATATTTTGACCCCATCCTGCCGAAATTCCTTAAAAAAAAACCCCAAATCCAATTTTATTTTTATTTTTCCCTGACAGGACCCCAAATTCCTGTGGGATGGGAGCGCCCCAAAATCTCTCCTGACCCGGGCGTGGCTTGGTGGCGACACCCGGCGATTACCGGGGGGGGACCACACCCCTAATTTTGGCTCCTCTTTCATCCCCACTTGAAAGGGCGACCCAGGGAGGTTCTTGGCGAGTCACCCCAAAGCTCCGGGGCCGCGCTTTGAAGGGCGGCCCGAACCCGCTGGGCTGAAATTCCGCATTTTTTTCCAGGCTTTTGAGAGCTCAATCCGGAACGGAGGACGGGATTTTTGTCTCCCCTCCCAAACACGCCCCAGCTTTGAGTCACGGGCCGAGAGGGGAGCGGGGGAGTTTTGGAGCTGAGTCACCAAAAGGAAAAAAAAAAAAAAAAAAATCGCTGAAATCGCTGTTTTTGTTGTTTTTTTGTTGTTTTTTTTTGTGGTTTCCTTTTCAGGTTTGAGGCGCCGCTCCGCCATGCACTGCCCCGGCGGCCCCAAATTCATCCCCGAGTTCCTCCCGCAGTGCCCGGCTCACTCCGAGCCCTTCGCCAACACCTGCCACCCCCTGAGCATCACCAAGAGCCCGGTGCCGCGCTGGCCCGCCTGTCCCCAAGGTGCCACCGCCGTGCCGCTGCTGCCGTGCCAGCCGCTGGTGCAGAAATTCCTGCTGCTCTACCCCGAGACCACGCAGCTGCTGCCCGCCTCGGGGGGCTGCGGAGCCCCCCAAAACCCCCGCGTTGAGCACAAACGCGTGGCCCGGAGCCTCCCGCCCTGCGCTCCGCGCTGCCCCGAGCCCGGCCGGCTGCGCTTCCCCCCCTGCGGCATCCGCTGCTCGTCCTCCTCCTCCTGCCGCGGCCGGGACAAGGTGGCCAAGAGCCCCCCGAGCCGCCCCGAGCTGACCAGTGGCTACTCGCTGCCCCTCCGAGGGGTCACCGAGTGTCCCCCGCAGCCCTTCCCGGGCTCGGTGGCACCGCACAGGTGCTCCAAGGGTTACCCCACGCAGGAATTTGTCGCCTGCTGCTCCTCGGAGCAGCGGCTGAGCAGCGCCGAGGTGACCAGAGGGGTGGCCAAGGTGGCCAAGGAGTGTCCCCCGCTTCGAGGGGTGGCCAAGGAGTGTCCCCCGCTCCGAGGGGTGGCCAAGGAGTGTCCCCAGCTCCGAGGGGTGGCCAAGGAGTGTCCCCAGCTCCGAGGGGTGGCCAAGGAGTGTCCCCAGCTCCGAGGGGTGGCCAAGGAGTGTCCCCCGCTCCGAGCGGTGGCCAAGGGCTCGGCGCCGCTGCAGGCGAGCAAGGGCCGGAGCTGCTCGGGGCAGCAGCTGAGCAGGACCCGCTGTGTCCAGCACCCCCGGTCCGCCCCGAGACCCTCCCGCCTGGCCTCGGCCAAGCGCTCCGGCCACTCCAAGAAAAGCCGCTGCGCTTCCAAGTGGCTCTGGTGAGGGAGAAGCCGAAAATCCCGCGGGGGATGGAGACCAGGCTTGGGGTGATCCTTCCCTCCATGGAAATGAGGTTTGGGGTGATCTCCCATCCTCGGAGCCGAGGTTTGGGGTGATCCCTCCTTGGAGCCGAGGTTTGGGGTGATCTCCCATCCTTGGAACCCAACTTTGGGGTGATTCCCCCTCCTTGGAGCCGAGGTTTGGGGTGATCCCTCCTTGGAGCCGAGGTTTGGGGTGATCTCCCCCTCCTCGGAGCTGAGGTTTGGGTGATCTCCCCTCCCTGGAGCCGAGGTTTGGGGTGATCCCTCCTTGGAGCCGAGGTTTGGGGTGATCCCTCCCTGGAGCCGAGGTTTGGGATGATTCCCCCTCCTTGGAGCCGAGGTTTGGGGTGATTCCCCCTTCCTCGGAGCCGAGGTTTGGGGTGATTCCCCCTTGGAGCCGAGGTTTGGGGTGATCCCCCCTTTCGCTCCCCAGTCCTGCCCCCCAAGCCTGGTTTTACCCCCTGTGGTGCCCGAGTTAAGCTCTCAGAGCGAACCCCCCGTTTTATTTGACCCCAAATTCGGATTTTCCAGCACCGGGAAGGTGTCGGGGAGAGGCTGAGGAGCTCTGAGCCGCTCAGAACCTCGAGCCGAAACCTTCGTGCCGACGTCTGCTCCCTGTTTTTTACTGTTGTGGGATCCCTTCTGCTCGGATTAAACCACTCGCATTAAACTCAGGTTGCAGCCGATTCCTGCTCTCTGCCTGATTTATTCTCCAGCTTTTAAAACCGTTTCTAATTCCTGCTCCTGGGGGAAAAAAAACCCCAACCCTTCCCCTGTTGTTGCGCCCCTCCTTTTGTGTAAAATAAGGGAAATAATCGCGATTTTAGGGCTGGGCTCACTCGCACGGATTTACTGCGGGGAGGGAATTTCTTCCCAGTATCCAACCGAAACTTTTCCCCGTCAGTCTGAACCCGATCCCATTTTCCAGGGGAAATCAAAAATCTCTCCCCTCGTTCCCCTTCAGCCCCCGCAAGGCCGCAGTGGGGTCACCCCAAAACTCCTCCAGGCTGAATATTCCCAATTCCCTCAGCATTTCCTCCTTGGAAAGGGGAAAAAAACCCGGGGAAGAGGGGATGGATCGGCAGGAAAAGGTTAAATTGTAAAAAAAAATGAATTCTGATTAATTGGATTTGCCGCCGATGACGTTGAGAGGGCAAAATAAAAACCCGAAGCAGCATCGGGGTCTTTCCGGAATTCCACACGGGGACAACCCTGAGGTTCTCCTGCTCCCCTTTCCCTCCCTCATCCCGAGGTTTTCCAGCTGGGATTTGCCCTTGGAAAGGTCACGAGCCCTGGGGAAGGCACGGTGGGATGGAACTGCCTCCTGGTGGCCACAGGGATGAAGGGAGCCCGGAATTCCATCCTCATCCTCCCTCCCAAAAAAAAATTCCCATTCCCGACTCCCAGAGGAGCTGCCGCTTCCAGAGTGCAGGCGGGAATTTTTCCTAGAGGAAAAACCGGGAGGTTAAAACGAATTCCCGCTCCGAGGGGGGTTTGGATGCTCCGCGGGTTAAGCGGCACCGGAATAAAAATTCCAATTATTTTTTTTTTTCCCCCCCGGGAGATTCTCGCTGTTTTTTAAGGAGGAAAACTCCAAGCGGGGATCGGTTCTGGAGCAGCCAAGAGATCCACGAGCTGCGTGGGATTATCAAAGGACACGAAATGGGATTTTCACTGTATTCCCAGGAATCTGCGATGACAGAGAGCGATGGGACCGGCCGCGATTGGGAAGGAGGAATTCAAACTCTGAATTTTTTCTTTGGAAAACTCACTGAGAACCCGGAATTGTCTTTTGGGACAAGGATGAGGGAAATAATCCCGATAACGAGGTTCCCACGCAACGAGGGGATGTCGAAACACGCCAGGAATATTCGCGAGGAATTTATGCATGCAAAGCGTTTTTTTTTCCCTGTAATAGGAATAACAAATTATCCCAGAAAAACCCCTCGGGGACCGGAGCAGCTCTGGAATGTTCCCCCTTGGATGGAAATGCCTCTTCCACAAATAAACAGGATGTTGTTCTCCAGCCCAGCTCCGGGTATTTTGCATATTCATTAAGCAAAACAATCGATTTCTCCTCAAAATTCACCCCGAAATTGGCGCCGGAGCGGCTCCAGCTCAGCCTGGGGGAGTTTCCAGGAGCGGGAATTGATTCCCAGGAATTTCCACTGGAACAGATTGTCCAGGGAATTATGGGCTCTGCCTCAGTGGGGATATTCCAGAGCCATCCCAAAAATCCTGTGCCAGCTTTGAGCGGGATTCCCGCCTGAGGAATCCCGAAATTATCCGATGAATTCCATAAAAATTCCCAATTAGTTCCATAAAACACCCATTCCGGAGTTCTGGGATTCTCCCAGCTCAGGGGATCAACCCAAATCCTCGGAAAATCAGTAAAGCTCCGTGAAATTCCTCGATTTTCCCAGCTTCCACAGGATTAAAGCTTTTCCTCTCATATTTAATCCTCCCTCGAGGCATTTTTAGCCGAAAATTGGGATGGGATAGCGGGAAGTGTCCCTGTGCCTGGAAAAGGGTTGGAATGGGATGGGATTTAATCCCCTTCCCACCCTAAACCATCCCAGGAGTGGAAATCCAGGCAGAAACGGTAAAATCCCCCCCAAAATTCACTTTTCGCGGGAATCCCGGGGTGGGGAGGCAGCAGGAATTCCCATGGAAAAGGGAATAACGCGGGTAAACAACCCCAAAATAATTAGCAGTAATTAAAATTATTACACATGAGGGGAGGGCAATTAAAGCCTCGCGCCCAAAGGCTGCCTCAGCTTCCTGGAAGTTCGGGAGTTCTTATAAAACTCCAAGGATTTGGGGCTCCCCCCGGACATTCCCGTCGATTCCTTCCTGGAATATTGGTAAGTCCCTCTCCCTTCCGTTCCAGAATTTGGGGGGAAAATGGAAGAAATCGGGAATTTCACGGGAATTCTGCGGCTCCAAAAAAATTCCAAGGGAGATTCCCTGCTGGGAATTATTTTGTTGGATGTTTGGGGTGAGTCCAGCCTTAGAAAAGGGGATTGGAATTCTTGCTAAAATCCCCCCAAAAATTTTTAGTAAATCGGATTTATTTTCCTATGGGGTAAAAAGGAGGAAAATCTGTTTTCCTCCTGATTTTCCCGCCAGAATGATCCAAACCGAGCCCGTTTTTCCTACAAAGTTGTTTCTTCCCCAATTCCAACCTGCCAGGGAATTTCTTTGGGGCAAAACCCCATTTTTGTAGCACTTTTGGGAAGAAGAAACTCCAATTCCGTTGTTTTCCCACCCAAAAACTTCGGGAATTCTCTGAAAAGAGCATTTGATCTCCATGGAAATCCCCATCAGATAAATAATGGGATTCTCCTGGACTTTTCCAGCAGAATCTTTGGAGAAAAAACAGGAATTTGATGATTTAACCCAGCACCTACCTCCAAAGGAGCCTCTGGAAGAGCCCGGATTCCTCCAGGGACAGAAATTTAAGGGAATTTTATCGGGAATCATCCGCATTCCACAGCTCTGAACGCTGACAGGTAAAAATCCCAGGAGATATTCTGGATTTGATTCCAGAATTCTGGATTTCATTCCACAAGAATTGCGGACCCAGAGTCCAGGGGGAAAAAAAAATCTGGGCAGCAAAATTCCCTGCGGAGTTCTGGGCTCTCTGGAATTCGTCTGGAGGAAGGAATTTTCCAGAATTCCAGGGGTTTTGGAGCTGTCAGGAACCGCTCTGGACGCGGATCCGGAGCTGGGAGCGATCCCAGGCTCTGGAATCTGCTCTGGGTAATTATCCCAGCGAGGGCTGGGCGCACTGAGATAAACAAATCATCCCAGGAAGGGATGGAAAATTCTGGAATTGTGGCCTGGAAAAAGCCAGGGTGGGTTTTTTTGGGAAGGCGTGTGGGGAAAAGGGGAAATCAAGCTGGGAGTTCAAAGTAACATTTAAAAAATTAAGTTGTTTTTTTTAAAAAAAAAAAAGCTAAAATTAAATAAAAATTTACAAGCTGATATCAAAAAATTTAAATTAAATAATCGAATAAAATTTTTAAAGCTTAAAAATAAAATATTATTTTTAAAATTAGCATTAACAATGAAACAAAAATTTTCAAAACCAGAATTTAAAAAAAATAAAGTAAAAGGTGCAAGTAGCATTAAATTTAAGTAATTTCTTTAAAAACAAAACTAAAACATGAAACAAAATTTTTTTAGAATTATATTTGAAGACTGATTAATATTTTTAAGATACCAATGATAATTAAATCGAATTTAAAAAAAGAGATTTAAAAAAATGAATTGAATTTTAAAAATAATGAAAATTAAATGGAATTGAAAAGAAATAAGGTTGAGAAATTGTATTTTAAAAATACAGTGAATATTAATTAGAATTAAAAAAAAAACAAAATTAAAGAACTAAAGAAAATTAAAAAGAAAGAAAAAAAATTAAATGAAAATCAATCAAAAATTGGATTAAATTGAGAAAAACAAAAGTCAAGTAAAGATTAACCAGAGCAAGGCTTTTTCCGCTGGGATTTACAATCAAAGAGGAGTCAAATTTTGAATTCTGAGATATTTTCTCTGTTCTGGCAGCAGGTTCTCCCCGGATCCTCCCAGATGTGCTCGGAATTCCAGGGGTCATGCCCGCCGCCTTCGGCCTCCGGCTCCAGCCAGCCCTGCGTGGTTTCCTGCGGCGCTTCCCGCGTCATCATCTTCCCTCCTCCCGTGCTCGTGACATTCCCGGGGCCCATCCTCAGCACCTGCCCGCAGGAGACCGTGCTGGGATCCTCGGGAATGGTGCTGGGATCCTCGGGAATGCCCGAGGAAGGATCTGGAAGCTCCCCGAGGTCCCACGGAGCGGAAATCCCGCGTTGCGCGGAGTTCGTCCCAAAATTCACCTCTGGGCCCGTCCTCGGTGTGGACCCACGGGAGACCTTGGTGGGATCCTTGGGAATGTTGGAGGGAGGATTGGGAGCTTCCCGAACCTCCCTGAGATCCCACGGGGCGCAAATCCCGCGTTCCCGGGGTTTCACCCCCAAATTCGGCCCCCGGCGAGCGTCGCGCTGCTCCTACATTTTTAATTCCCGTTGGATCCATCCCTGCCGGAGGAGCAGCTGTGGGAGCCAGCAGCCGGCCGGGAACGGGAGCGAGGAGAAAATTCCAGATCCGGAAAAGCCAGGAACGGAAAAGGCGGATGCAGAGAAGGAGGAAAACGAGGTCTTGGAAGTGTGAGGCGGCTCCAGCCCCAATCCAAAGGCTCTGGAGGCTCCTCCAAAGCAGATTTGGGAATTTAAGTTCAGTTTAAGTTGGGATCTTTTTAAGGTTGGGGTATTTTGAGGTTTTTTTTCCCCCCCTCAGACATTCCCAAGTGGAGGAATTAAGCCATTAAATTCCATTTTCTCCAACTTCGGGGGTAACCTGATGCTTGGAATCTGATTTGTGGGAGCAGTTTGTTGTTTTTCCGTGGTTTTCCAGGGAAATTAAGATTGAGGAACACCCCAAGTGTGGTCAGACCTGACAAAGCCTTTCCCTGCCAGGCCTAATTAAGCCTGGCTTAGTTTTTATGGGGATTACTCAGCAGGAAATTCCTTTTTCCCTGGGATAAATACAAACACAATCCCATCACCGCTTCCCAGCTTTCACTTTCACTGCAAAAGAGTCGGGAAAGGGAATTAACCAATCTCCTTATATTTAATTTTAATAAAAAGGAAAAGATATTTGTGGGAATGAATTTTTTTCATATAAAAATTACCCCAGTGGGAAAATTTGGCCACAAAAATGTGGATTTTCCATCTTGGAAGTGTCCAAAGCCAGGTTGGATGGGCTTGGAATAAGCTGGGATAGTGGGAGGTGTCCCTTGCCCATGGATGTGGATGATGTCACCCAAACCATTCCAAAATTCCAGGATGAAAGTGAGGAATCTTCCCCTGGACCTGCACACTTTATATTTTATTTTATTTTATTTTATTTTATTTTATTTTATTTTATTTTATTTTATTTTATTTTATTTTATTTTATTTTATTTTATTTTATTTTATTTTATTTTATTTTATTTTATTTTATTCTATTCTATTCTATTCTATTCTATTCTATTCTATTCTATTCTATTCTATTCTATTCTATTCTATTCTATTCTATTCTATTCTATTCTATTCTATTCTATTCTATTTTATTCTATTTTATTTTATTTTATTTTTAAATTTTATTTTATTTTTAAATTTTATTTTATTTTATTTTTAAATTTTTATTTTATCTCATCTTATTTTATCCTTGTTCTTTCCCTCCCCATTAAAATCATTCTGCATTATCACAGTGGTTTCCTGATTTTCTTTTCCAGGGAAATTCTCCTAACTGGGAAACCTGGATCAATTCCAGATCCCTGAGGGATCTTTTGGGCCGGGGCTGTTTCAGAGCTGCCCTTGAACGATTGGAATTTTGGAATTCCTCACCAACCTCAGGGTGGGCTCCTCCTCCCGGGACCATCCCCAATCCAGGGGTTCCCTTCAGAGGGAACAGGGATTGTGGAAAATTTGTCAGGGACATTAAAACAGCCCCTAAACAGCCAGAAGGAAGAATTCCAACCTCTGGGGACGCTTTTCCCATGTTTTTTGCAGGATTTCACTTCCTCTGTGGGCATCCAGCTGGGAAACAGGAATCCCAAATCCCCCCCAACCCATTCCTGCTGGAACAATCCCCTCCAACATTCCCTGCCTATCCACATTCCCATTTTTCCCTTTGCATCTTGGCAACTCCCACCAACCCCTCTGTTTGCCCCATTTTGCATCTGCCCCACTTTCCCCATCCCCTTCCCAATCCCGAGGGCGGTGTCACCATCCCGATATCTCGGAGGATCAGCCCGCCAGCCTGGCGGATCCCACATTTCTTGTTTGGCTCTTGGAGAAAGGGTTGGGAAAACTCCAGCAATGAGGTCACGGGCGGGGTGGACCCCAAGACCTCGGGATTGACTCATCGGCTCCACCCCATCCCGCTCCAGGAGCTGGAAAATCTCCAGTTCCTCCTGGAAGAGGAGGAATGGGAATTATTCCTTTTTTTTTTTTAGCTTTTTGGTTTGTGTTTGGTTTGGTTTTTTTTTTAACGGTAGATCCCCGAATTGCTGAGGTTGGAAAAGTTCTCCAAGGTTGTGTCCAAGCAGTGTCCGATCCCTTTCCCCTCTCCTGGCTGGGTAAAATATTCATTTATTAGGGGAACAGTGCCCAAAAGTGACCCGACCTTCCCGAGGATTCTCCATCCAGAGGGTGGAGCTGGGGCTGGGGCACACCCAGTTATTAATCAGGTTATTCCCAATAACCCATCATTATATTTCCAATATTGCACGGCAGCAAAATTTGGGATGAGGTCAGGGAGGCCAAGGCTTGGCTCAGGCCCAGGGGAAAGGAGGGGGCTGCTTTTCCCTCCTTAAAAATCCCTTTTCAGGCCCAAGAGACGTAAAATCATGGAATGGTTTGGGTTTGGGAAGGTTCTTAAAAATCGTCTTATTCCAATTCTTTTTCCGTGATTCCAGGATGCTCCAACCTGGTCTTGGATAATTCCAGGGATGGAGCGGCCTGGGAAATCCATTCCAGGGCCTCTCCACCCTCACAGGAAACAATTTCTTCCCTAAACCCAACCTAAATTTCTCCTTTTTCAGCTCAAACCCTTCCCCCTTTTCCCACAACCACAATTCCTGCTGAATTCCACTGGAATTTTGGTCAGGTTTTTATTCAAGCTGAACCTTTGGCCTTGTGGAGCTGGAATAATCAGTGCTGTACAAATAATCACAGCTGGAAAAAATTCCAATATTTCCTCTGGACAACAAAACCCTGCGCTGTTTTCCCTGGGAAAATTTCCTTTTCCCTCATTGAATCCAACCATAAATTCATTTTACAGGGTTTTGTGCCGCCAGCTCCGGCTTTAATCCTTGAAGGAACTCAGAGGAAGCTGCCAGATTTTCTTGCTGAGACGAGCAGCTTTAATGAGGCAATGAAGGCAAATGAAGATTTAATTAATATCTTTCTCATTAATGGACGATTAAATTGGATCTTAGCACCACACCTCGGTGAGCCATGGGGCGATGCAGGAATGGGAATTGGCTCCGTGGTGTTGGCTCATTCCACAGGCACTCATGAAGTATTAAAATTAATTATTTGCGAGGGTGGAACTTCTAAGATGCCCCAAATAACCCCAAATTCACCCAGGAGCACCCACCTTCCTGAGGAGCGGATCCTGCAGCTCTTTAGAATCCCGGGATCCCGGAGGTTGGGAAAGAATTCCAAGGTCATCGAGTCCAAGCTGTGTCCGTTCCCCTCCTGGACACCCAGAGCAACATCCAGGAATTCCTCGGACACCTCTGAGGGATGGATGGGGATCCAACCTTCCCTGAGCCCCTTCCAAGGACTTTTCCTCTTTTCCAGGAGGGATTTTCCCAAATTTCCTGCTCTGAACCTCCCCTGGCACAGCTCGAGGCCGTTCCCTCTTGTCCTGTCCCTGTTCCCTGGGATCAGATCCCAAATCCCCCCTGGAAGAGTCCAAAATTCCCTCTGGATCCCCCATTTTCTCCAGGCTGAACCCCCCCAGCTCCCTCAGGATTTTCCAGACCCTTCTCCAGCTGCTCCAGCCCCGTTCCCATCCCTGGACATTCTCCAGCTCCTCCATGAAGACCAAAACCTCCTTCTCCTCAATCTTCCAGGGCTTTGGCCTTGGGTTGAGCCTCATCAGATCCTTGCCCACTCCTGGGGGGCTCCAGCTGACCCAGGACCCCCCAAAAAAACCCCAGATAAAGCTCTGGGGGCTCTTGGGGACGGTTTTTGCATGACCCTTGGGGTTCCCTTCCACCTCGGGATATTCCGGGAAGCCCTGGAGGTCACCCTGACCTGGAGAAGGCGTTTGGGTGGTGGCACCGGAGGGACACCTGGCCCGGCTTTTAGGCAGACCCAAATTACACCCAGGCACTCCAGGCTTCCCCCGCTGCAGGGCTGCAATTCCACGTTCCCCTCGAGTTTTTATCCGGGGAGTTAAAGATTTAAAGGAAACACATTAGCTGTGTTTTGTTTCCCAGATGAAAGATTCCCAGGAAATTGGGGGGTGCCGTCGTTGTTCCTCAGCTCCCAGCAAATCTCGTTGGGTGGTGGGGGAGAATTCCTCAGTTCCGGAGTTATTTGTGTGTTTAATTCTTTAATCACCACCTTTCGTGCTGCCGGAGGTAAGAAATGTTCCCAAACCTCTCCGTGAGAGAGGAAATCCAAGTAAAAATGGGATTTGTCCTTAAATTCTTAGGGATGAGATGGAGATGTCCAGTAGGAAATGGGAGGCTGCCAAAAACTTTATTTTTTTATGGGATCAAACAGAGGGAATCACATCAGAAATGGACTGAAATTGACATAAATTAACATAAATTGACATAAAGGGACATAAATTATCAGAAATGGACGGAAATAGACAGAAATGAACAGAACTGAGATTCAGCTCTGGTCTGAGCAATAAAACTGCGCTGAAAACACAAATAATTAACAAGCAGTTGGTGGTGATTTAATTTCACCCCAAATCCCCCTTCAATCTCACAATAATCCAAAGAAAAAACACCCCAAAATATCATCCCTTTATTTTGAAACTGGAATCCAGGCGACAGCTCAGAAAAAAAACCTGAGATCCCAGGATCCAAGCCAGCCTTAACTTCACGCAGCAATTCCCAAATTTTATCCCGTTTATTTTCCTGCCCGGCTGCTGTTGGTTGTTCCTTTTTGAGCCTGGAATTGTCCTCGATAAAATCTGGGGGAAAATGAGGGTTAAGGATGGTGTTCTGCTCCGATCTGGGATAATGACACCGATGATTTCCTCTCTGCCAAGCGGCCTCGGAGCCCAATTTGGAAAATTATAGGGAAGAGCAAAGCAGCTGCAGCAGCTTCCTCTGATTTCATCTCCGTATGCAAAGCAGCCGGGAAGGATCAGAGCAGAGCCCTGGAATTCCTAAAGCCAGAAAATCTATTTACCAGCGACATCAACAACAACAACAACATCAACAACAACAACAACATCAGCATGCCAGGGGAAAAAACAGGATGAGGAATCTCCCAGATAAATCTCTGGGACTGGTTTGTTTGAGGTGAGTCTGGAAAAAATCCAAAAATTTCTCTTTTTGTTTGTTTGTTTTCATTTGTATTTGTTTTGATTTAATTCGTATTTTATTTTTATTTCTTTTATTTTTATTTCTTTTATTTTTATTTCTTTTATTTTTATTTCTTTTATTTTTATTCCTTTTATTTTTATTTCTTTTATTTTTATTTCTTCTATTTAGTTTTAATTTCTGTTTCCAGAAGGATTTCTCTTCCAGCTGGGAAGGGAGTTTATCTCTTTCTCTTATCTCTTAAGGAACTCTTTGATCTGAGGCAGGTTCAGGGGTTGTGAAAGGAGTTTCGGGCCTGTGCCAGGGGTTTGCGTTTGGGAACTGATTTTTTTTTGGGAAGGATTTCCATGGAATATCAGGGCTGTGAAATCCCACGAAGGAAAGGATCCCATTAAATCTTACAAGGAAAAACCCCAATTCCAGAAACAAAACCCCTGGGATTTTTGACAGTTTTGTGTTTTAAACCAATTTTCTCTCCATTGGAAAAACCTCCAGGACAATGGGACGAGGTTCTTATGGACTTTTCTCAAATATTTGGTTTGGTAACTCCTGGAATTGCCTCAGCTGTCAATCGCTGTAATTAATGGGTGCTTTTAATTGCCATAAATTAAGTGAGTCAGACTGATCTGTGCTGCTCATGTGTATCCTCTACTCATTAGATTGATTTCAGAGCCATGAAATGTAAATAAAATCATTTATTCGGGGCTTTGTTTTTGTGTTTTCCTTTTGTTTTAATAATTCATTGCAACTGAGAAGGAAGAGGGATTTTTTAATGTAAATGTGAGTATGAATATCACATTAGGAGCATTTTCCAGGCCTTGGGGATTTATTTGAGCTGAATTTGTGGGCCTGGACTTCAGGTAATGTTTCCTCTGAGTCGTCTAATCCTAAACTAAACTCCTCTCCTCATCTTGGCTTCTAAAAAAAACACATCCTCAAAGGAAAATTCAATTTATTCCCAGTTTTTAGTATTTTTTTTGGTGTTTATTCTACAAGGATGACCTTTGAGATGAGGAGTTGATGATAAAATATAAAATCCTGGGCAGGTGCCCTTTTTTTAACTGAATTTCTGATGGAATTCTTGTCCAAGAAAGGCTTTGGTACCTCAAACATCCTACTTGGAATGTGAAAAGGAAATTATCTGTTCAAAGAACAGAAATTCCGCAAAAACTCATGGAGAAAACACAGAGTGACCACACACACACAAAGCAAATATTTTTAGGGAAAATCCACCTGTTTTAGGGAAAATCCCCCTCATGGATGGAGAGATTTCCAGCAAAGGCCCAGGAAGGGTGAAGCACCCTGAGCAGGCCTGGGATTATCCCACACCTTTGTATGCACCTCAAAATTCTTGTCCCAGGAAGGAAATTCCACAAAAACCCATGGGGTGAACACAAAGTGACCACAGACACAAATCCAGAAGGTTCAGAATGAATATTTTAGGGAAAATCCCCCTCATGGATTGAGAGATTTCCAGCAAAGGCCCAGAAAGGGTGAAGCACCCTGAGTAGGCCTGGGATTATCCCACACCTCTCTGTGGGCCTAGGAGTTTTCCCAGGAAGAAAATTCCATAAAAACCCATGGAGTGAACACAAAGTAACCACAGACACAGATCCAGAAGGTTCAGAATGAATATTTTAGGGAAAATCCCCCTCATGGATGGAGAGATTTCCAGCAAAGGCCCAGGAAGGGTGAAGCACCCTGAGCAGGCCTGGGATTATCCCACACCTCTCTGTGGGCCTAGGAGTTTTCCCAGGAAGAAAATTCCATAAAAACCCATGGAGTGAACACAAAGTGACCACAGACACAGATCCAGAAGGTTCAGAATTAATATTTTAGGGAAAATCCCCCTCATGGATGGAGAGATTTCCAGCAAAGGCCCAGGAAGGGTGAAGCACCTGCGGCGCCCTGTGTGGGACTGGGAATTATCTCCTAATCCTAAGGCGTTATCAAAACAGTTGCGACAAGGGGAGGCAGGAGCAGGGAAAACATTCCATTTCACAAGGGGGTTGCGTCAAGGTGGCTCCCAATTTCCTTTCTCCATGACAGGATATAAAAGTGCTCCTGACTGGCGGCCCCGGAGCTGCCTCCGCTGACTCGTTCTCCTTTGCTGACTGGGTAAGTCAGATTTAACTGAATCAGCTCCTAATTAGAGGTAATTTGGTTTATGGGCAGCTTTGATCTGAGGTTTTATATCCTATCCCTAAATCAGGGTAGAGTTTATTCTCCAAACCCGTTTTGTGTGGGAAGTGGGGTTTGAGGTGGATAAAAGGAGGGAAAGGAATGGGAGTTATAAAAATGTTGATGGGAGGAATTTTTATGAATTATATTATTATTTGTGGAGAAGGGTCACTCCAAACTCGTGATCAGGGTGGGATTGATTCCCAAAAGGAACAGGGAAGGGAATGATGTGGGAGGAGGACAAGGAGGTTGTTCCCAGAATTCATTCTGGGAATAGAGACAGGACAAAAATACAGAGGAGTTTTGGGGTGACCCAGTTGTGGCATTCCAGGACCTGAAGGAGCCAAAAAGAACGTGGGGAGAGACAATTTCCAAGGGATGGAGTGCTGGGAAAAGGGGGAATGGGTTCACACTGATGGGCATGAGGTTTAGATGGGATTTTAGGGATAAATCCTTCCCTGTGAGCACGGGGAGGCCTTGGAATGGAATTCCCAGAGAAGCTGAGGCTGCTCCATCTCTGGAACTGTCCGAGGCCAGGCTGGGTGGGTTTTGGGGTCTATGGAAAGTGTCCCTGCCCATGCCAGGGGTCAGAACTGGATCTTTAGGGTCCATTTCGTGATTCCATGGAGCACTAGAGAGGAGTGGAAACAGAATTAGAAGCATTTCCCCACAATTCATCTCCCTTGATTGGCACAGTTTATGGAAAAGCGGATTGTGCCCTAGAAATGATGATTTTTTAAGTTATTATTTTAATTCTTCTAACCCTAAACTCATTAATTCAGATGATTTAATCCCACACATCTGCACCTCTCCATCCAAACACCACCTGGCAAATCCCCATTCCCATAACCCAGCTCCCTTTCCAGCAAACTCCAAAGGGAATAATCTCCCATGCACCTCCCATTTCCTACCGGATATCTCAGTCTCATCCCTAAGAATTTAGGGACAAAACACATTTTCGCCACCCAAAACAGAGGAGTCTGGGGACATTTTTTACCCTTTAAAAGGCAGCCACTAAAGAATTAAACACACAAACAACTCCAGAACTGAGGAATTCTTCCCCATCTTTCCAACCCTCTCTGGGATCTTCCAAACCGGGCTGGGACCTTCTCTTCCCTCCAGGTTGGATCGGGAACGATGTCCTCCTATGGCCAACTGCTCAGCGCCCGCTGCGCTTCGCCCTGCGAGGTGATCTGTAGCCAACCCTACGTGGACGCCTGCAGCGAGCCCTGCGTCGCCTCCTGCGGAGAATCCCGCGCCATCGTCTACGCCCCGCCCGTGGTCGTGACATTCCCGGGGCCCATCATCAGCTCCTGCCCCACGGAGAGCATCGTTGGGTCGTCCATCCCCGAAATCGGCGGGGGAATGGGCTCTGGAGGGGGTGGGATGGGCTCTGGAGGAGGTGGGATGGGGTCGGGAGGTGGCGGGATGGGATCTGGAGGAGGGATGGGCTCTGGAGGTGGCGGGATGGGGTCGGGAGGTGGCGGGATGGGGTCTGGAGGTGGCGGGATGGGATCTGGAGGAGGAATGGGATCGGGATGCGGCGGGATGGGCTCTGGAGGGGGAGGAATGGGCTCCTCCTGCGGGGGCTCCTACGGGATGGGCTCCCACAGCTCGGGCGGCTCCTGCGGGGGTGGGATGTCACGGCTGGAGAGCCTCTACCGCGGCTCCTATTTCTCAGGCTACGGCAGGAATTATTACCCCTATTTTTCCCGAGGGTACTACAGGTATCGCTACGGGAACTACGGGCCTTTTTAACCCTTTAAAGCTGAGGAATGTCCACAGGAAAAAATAGGGTGCAAAGTAGTAGTTGATGGCTTGGAATTCCAAGCAGTCTCTGCTCCAGCTGATCCGGTCGGAGCCGGGGGTGTTTGGATCTTGTTGTGCTTTATCCAAGGCTTAGAGTCCCGATGTTCCCTCCCTTTGTCCCTCGCTCCTGTTGTGTTTTGTACTCCCTGAACCTGAAGAGTCAAACCAGTCATGGGACTTGGCTGTGAAAGTGTCCAGGCGGAGAAGGAATGTCTCGGAATGACTGCTGGACTGGAGTCCAGGCTGAAATGGGAATGCTGAAATGGGAATTCTGACATGGAGATTCTGTTCTTTGTCTCTGTAGTGCCTCATCCCACCTTTTGTTTGTATTAAAGCCCTGTTGCATCACAGGCCCGGGTTCTGGCTTTTATTTCACCACAGTTTCAGTTACAAACCGGTCTGAAGAAAGGAATCCTTGTGCAGTAATTAATTCTCATCAGATGGGAATTAATCCCACTTTAATGCAAATATAATTAGTCTGAAATTCCTCAATAAGCTATTTTCCCTTTCTGATCTATTCCACATTATCCAATAAACAACACAGAATGATTTCCAGTAGGCTGGAAGAACCTCCAGGGATGGAATGGTGCAGCTCCCAGTTAAAACCAGTTTACCCTTGGAGCCAGGGTAATGGGGGATTGGGATACTTAGGGGTGCTTTTGTGGGGATCAAAAGCTGGACTTGATGACCTTGGAGGTCTTTTCCAGCCCAAATGATCCTGGGATTCCGTGGAAAGGAAAACCAGGAAGCTGCCAATGCGATTCAGAAAGATTTTTATTAGGGCTATACAGAATAAAATAAAACAAAATAGAATAAAACAGAACAATTCTTTGGTGGTCCAAGGGCAGCCAGGCCACCCCCGTGGGTGACAAAAGCCACTTCACAGGGTGCAGCCGGAGCCTTTACAGAAAGCCCCACCTGGAATTCTGAAGCATTTCCACCCCACCAGAAAGGACAGGGGACAAGATGAATTAGAGAGTTCCAGGAGAGACTTCATCCCACGGAACAGCGTTTGATCCAAGATGAGGCACAGCAGGAGGAGATGTGGGCCTGGTTTTCAGCCTCGGAATTCCGGGTCTGGATCCTGGGTTTTCATCTTCTGGGTTGTTTGGCCTTAGCATGAGCCCCAGTTCCCCAGGCGGCTCCTGCGGGACCTCAGGCCATAACAGGAGCCCACCTTTGCCGGGGAGGCTCCGGAGACAAAGGCACCCCCAGATCCGAAGGAACCGTTTGCTCCCAGCACGCCCCCGTAGCCACAGGACCCCCAGGAATTCTGCACTCCAGAACCAAAGGAACCCCCACGCCCAAAGGCACCCCCGATCCCGGAGGAGCCTCCGTAGCCAAAGGAGCTCCTGGATCCGAAGGAGCCTCCTGCCCCTGCCATGCCCCCGGGCCCAAAGGAGCCCCCCGCTCCATAGGATTCCTCGGAGACGTATGGGACCGGATCACCAAGAAGCATGGGTTGGGAAGCTCCCACGATGCTCTCCTGGGAGCAGGTGCTGAGAGTGGGGCCCGGGAAGGTGATGACGACGGGAGGAGGGAACACCACGGCTCTGGAATCTCCGCAGGAGGCAACGCAGGGCTCCAGGCTCCTGCTGTAGGCACAGGGCTGGGAACAGGCCACCTCGCAGCTCTGCAGGCACTCGGAGCCGGCGTTCGACATCGTTCCTTAGGATCTGGGATCAAGCTGGGGAAGGAAGTGTGTGGTCAAGGAGGCAGCGCAGTCAGTTCCCAGTATGAACCAGTTGTGCTTTGTCCTTCTCCAGCTGCTCCCAGTTCAGCCCTCCCTCATGGATTCACATTTTTCCTGCTGTTTCCTTCCTTCCTGACCTGTTTGAGGCTTCTCTGTTCTTCCTTTCCTACCACCACGTCTCTTTTTCTTCGGAATCTCTCAAAAACAACCTTATCCTTTTCTCCAGGGCAATTCCTTGCCCAGGAAAGTCCCATTAATTCCCTTTTCAAGTAGATCTACAGGAAGATTTGCCTTCAGAAAGTCCCCAAGGAAAGCCCCTGCTCTGTTCATCCCTTTCCCCCAACTTTTCCAAATCCACTCATCTCCCTCAGCTTTTCCAAAGCCACTGGAATTTTGCAAGCTAAAAAAGGAGAAATTTTAAAGTACCGAGGAGTACGACGAAGTCAGACTTACCCCGTTGTCTTTGAGGGAATAAACCAGTGGAGCTGCAGGAATGGAGAATTTCTCAGCTCTCTCCCCTTTTATCCCATTTTTAGACAATAAGGAGGATGTGATGTCACCCATTTCAGTTGCTAAATCCTTATCACTTACAAAGAAAAAGATCCTCTTAAGCCTCGCCATTGTTTTCATTTCAGCTCATAATTACTGATCATTTCCAGCCCTGCTTTGAGTGACACAAACCCAACACCCAAAAGTCTCCTTTTGTCTCAAACTTCATGGGGAAAAATCCTTTCGGCATCGCTCCGGTTCCAAAGGAAACAGGAGTTGATCCCTGTGTTTGTTTTCCTTCCGTGACTTGCAGGAAGGCGGCTCCCCACGTGTCACTCACACAATTGGGGTGTAAGCCTCAGATTTGGGTCCAATCCCTCCCAGACGGAATCATCCGACCTCGGATGGGGGTCAGGGATCTTTGCAACCCTCCCTGCGTGCGCGGATGGAGGGGATGAGACAGCGAAAACACATTTCAAAGGGATTGAAGCCACAGGCGAGGTCCTCTGAAACCTCTGAGTAATTTTAATCAAAACTCATTTTGGGGATGCTGAGCTCAGCGATGTCGCCACCATGTCACCGGTGCCGCTGCGAGGGCACAGCCCAAGGTCACCAGGCCTTCGTGTCCCAAGGTGGATCCCAAACTTGGAACCTTGGAATCATCTCGCTGGGTAAAGCCCTCCCAGGTGATCACGTCCGACATTTGACCCATCACCACCTGGTCACCCAGACCAATGTCCAGTCGTTCCTCGGACACCTCCAGGGATGGGGACTCCAAACCCCCCTGGTCAGCCCCTTCCAAAGCCTTCCCATGAGGAAATTCCTCCTGAAACTCTTCCCAAATGGGTTTGACCTTCAAAGTTATCTCGCCATCAACCCAAGCCCTTCCTTAGTTCAGACTTGCAGGCTTGATCTGTCCAGGCCTCACTTAAATCATGAATGAGAAATAACAGGCAGGGGTCAGGTTCCATTGTAAATCCAGTCATCCCTGGAATATTGCACAGGAGCCTGGCCTGTAAAATTCCCACACAATGAAAAAGCCAAATTTATGATATGAGAGTCAGATTGTATATGTCGAGGGTTGATTTGCTAATTGGAAACTATGAAAATAATTACAGGCGTTAGAGGAGTCACACAGAGGGAAAAAATCCAGAATTTGGTAAGGGTGAGAGATTTTATGGGATGCTTCATACCCCAGGAGCTGCCTCCAAAGAGGTATAAAAGGAGGAACATCTCAGCAGTCTCCTCAAACCATCTCCTGACTTCTCCTGCTACTCCAGGTGAGTTGGATTTAAGCTGATCTTTGCTCTCTCTCATTCTCTGTAGCGACAGTTTTAAACAAGGATTTGTTCCTTGATTTTTGGGGGATTTTAGCCGGGACACTTTTCATTGGAGTCTCACTGCAGTCGGAAAAAATCGATTTGATACTTCAAGATAGAATTTTAGGAGTTATGAGGATTTTTTCTTGTGGCTTTCAAAGCTTGAGGTGCGAATTTAAGGCTTGAATTTACTGAGAAACCAAGTCCTAGGTGTCCTCTGGAGCAGAGGGAGAAATGCAGCCCCAGGTCAGGAGGGTCTGAGGGAGGAGGTGAAGCCACACCTCGATCCTGTGTCCAGTTCTGGGTCCCCCAGTTCAGGACAGTCATTGAGGGGCTGGAATAGCTGGAGAAGGGTCTGGAGAACTCCTGGGGGAGCTGGGAGAGGCTCAGCCTGGAAAAAAAGAGCTGCCAGGGGGAATTTTGGGTTCCTCCAGGTGGGATTTGGGATCTGATCCCAGTGAAGAGGGAACAGGACAAGAGGGAAGGTCCTCGAGCTGTGCCAGGGGAATTTCAGGGTGGATATTTGGGAAAATCCCTCCTGGAAAGGGCAACCAAGCCTTGGAGGAGTCTTGGGGAGGTTGGAGGTGTCCGAGGAATCCCTGGACACTGCCCTGAGCGTCCAGGTGGGGATCAGGCACAGCTTGGACTCGATGCTCTTGGAGCTCTTTCCCAGTCGCAGACATCCTGGAATTCCACGAGCAGGGAGGACAAGGACAAGGACAAGGACAAAGACAAGGACAAGTGTGTGTGTGTGTGTGTGTGTGGCAGGGCTGTGACATTCCCTGACTCCATCTTTTCTCTCCCAGCTCCTCCTCCAGCTCTGAGAACCATGAACTGCATCAGCTCCCGGTGCCTGCCCGGCTGTGAGGTGGCCTGTCCTGAGCCCTGTGCCTACAGCAGAGGCCTCGGGCCCTGCGTGGCCTCCTGTGGGGACTCCACAGCCCTGGTCTACGCCCCACCCGTGTGGATCACCTTTCCCGGCCCCATCCTGAGCTCCTGCCCCCAGGAAAGCATCGTGGCCTCATCCCTGCCCCAGCCCTCCGGTGGCTCCTCGTACGGCTCGGGGATGGGAGGCTCCTCTGGTGGCCTGTCAAGAATTGGGGGTTCCTATGGATCTGGGGGTTCCTATGGATCTGGGGGTTCCTATGGATCCGGGGGCTCCTATGGTTCTGGGGGCTCCTATGGATGTGGGAGTTCTTCCGTGGGCGTCTCAGGAAGGGGGGGTTCCTCTGGATGTGGGGCTTCCTCCTCGGGGGGCTGCTTCCTCAGGAAGTTCTACACCAGCAGCAGCAGCCGTGGATCCCGCCTGGGAAACTGAGGCAGCTGAAGATCCCTGGGCCCGGCAGATAAAACCCCAGAATCCAGATCCGCAGCTGGGACCGGCTTTTGGAGACGGCAAAAGCATCAACGGGAGCCACCCTGGCTCAGGACCTCTGGGAACGGGGCCCACACCTCTTCCCCGCATTCCCCTTTTGTTTTAATTAGCAGCCTCTGTTAAATCACCCTGCAGTGCCAGCTCCTTCTTCCCATTGTGCCAAGAGAAGGAAAAAGAGCAGCTTGAAAGGCCTGGCACGGAGCTTGTCAACGCAGCCCTGACAGGAGAAGAACAATGGGTGGAAGGTGGATTCTTCTCGGACAGTGAAGCTGGAGGAAGGAGCGTCTGTTTGGTGTCATCCCCTTGTGTATCCCATTAAAATCCTCCTGCATCAGCACGTTTTGTTGGGATTTCCTTTCTCTGCCGGACCGTTTCGGTCCCGTCCTTTCCTCTACCTCCTTAGGCTTCCCTCAGCTGGTTCCCTGAGCAGCAATTACGGGGTTTTATGGTAATTGGGCAGTAATTATTTAAGTAATTGGGGTTGTGAAACCGAGGGTTGGATGGAGCACCCAAAATTTAAGCACGGAGGAGTTTGGTTGCTCTCCGGGGGGCACGGAGCTCTCTGGAGGTGACAACTTGGAGCTGCAGGATGAACAAGCAAGGGCTGGGATGTGGTCTGCAAAGCCACGAGGGTTTTGGTTTTACACCCGGGTTTAGCTCAGCTCCTCTCTCCTGAAGGATTCTGTTCATTCCTGGAATCATAAATTCCAATCCTTGAGGCTGGAAAAGATCTTCGAGGTCATGGGGTCCAACCTTTGGTCCATCTCCCACCAGAGCAGTGCAATGTCCAGTCCTTCCTCGGACACCACCAGGGATGGCCACTCCAAACCTCCCTGAGCCCCTTCCAAGCTCTTTCCAGGAAGAATTTTCCCAAATATCCACCCTGAGCCTCCCCTGGCAGCTCAAGACCATTCCCTCTCCTCCTGTCCCTGTTCCCTGGGAGCAGAATCTGGCTCCATCCATCCTGTCACCATATTTAGAACCAGTTTTTAGGAATTATCATGATTCCCCGCAGAATTCTGAGCTTTAGGGAAGATTAACGCATTTTTCTGGGTACTAAAGGATGCAAACCGAGGTGAAAATCTGAGGACTGGGGGTGGGAAGCAAAGGAAATCCACCAAAGAAGCTCTCCTTGATTTCTGAGCCGTCAGTGCCCAACGCTTCAGGATGTGGGGAAATCTCTCCCGGCTGTGGCATCATCACGGGGCTGCTTTTATTTGACAGCAGAATGTCACCGGGCTGTGCAAGAGAGAATTTCCCAAGGGAGGAGTGGCACAAGAGCACAAACCCCGCCTGGTCCTCGTTGCCAGGACGGGAACACAGAAACAGCCGTGGGTGAGCCCCGGGTCTAAAGATCTGCGAGGGGTGACTTAAACCCGGCTTTACTCCCTTGGAAAACACAGGAGGGAGATCGGGAACCGCCCCCCAAAAAAGCTGAAAATACGTTTTTAATACTTTATATTGAACTGTAGAATCCTTAATGTTTGTTAAGTCAAGAAGGATGAACTGAAATATGGGAAATATCAGGGAAAAGAGGATGATCTCCCCATGAGAGAATCCTGCTTGGAAAATTGGATTTTTTGCTCTCTGTTTAAGCTGCAAATGGATTTAAAATATTATAATTGACAGCCCAGGACATAAATAGAAAACTGGATGACACACTACTAAAGTTGCTTAAATTCCCCGTGTGCCTAAAGAGGTTTAGGAATTTTAATCTGCGATTAATTTAATGATGGCACGCCATAAATTAATCAGCTGAGAGCAAAACCTTAATGGGGCTGAAGGAACAGGCTCAATTGGAAAATAATTGGATAATTTGTTTGCAATCGTGGTGAAGCTCTGGGGAGAGGAGACGAAATCCCGCAGAATTCCAGTTCAGCAAATCCTGGAATGTGTCACAGGGTGCAACCAGAGCTCCAATTCCTGTTGAAATGGCCCAAAATCACCCCAGGATTAAAGGCAGGAGGATTTCAGCTGGCTCAGGGCAAAGTGATTTCCAACCGAAGGATTTGTAGGTGAAAAGGTGGGAAAGAAAAGGTGAGGGGAAAAAATAGGGATATAAAAGAGTTTCAGAAATGCTGAAGGTGGGAAATTTGTTATCCAGCCCTCAAACCCAGCCCTGAGTTGGATAAAGGGACCTGGTTCTCATTCGGGAGCCTCCAATCCTCCCAAATTCCCAGGAGCCTCCAATCCTCCCAAATTCCCAGGAGCCTCCAATCCTCCCAAATTCCCGGAGCCTCCAATCTTCCCGAATTCCCGGAGCCTCCAATCCTCCCGAATTCCCGGAGCCTCCAATCATCCCGAATTCCCGGAGCCTCCAATCCTCCCAAATTCCCGCATTAGGCAAAAGGATGGCATGGAAAAAGAAGTTTAAAGGGGAAAAAGAAAACCCAAACGATGGGAATTTGAATGCAAAAGGACTTTAATGTCAGGGAAGTGTTGGGGGCCGAGTCACACGGAGGGAGAACAAAGGACGATGATTCCCGGGGCTTTGGGAAGCGATGCAGATCCACAAAGGCCGGAGAAGGCGATTCCTTGGATGTCCCTGGCTTGCAGCTTCCCCAGGAGCTGAGGCCAGCCCGGGGCTGCTGGCGGCAGAGCCGCGGCTGCCTCAGAAATAAAAGGAGCCGCAGTTTCCTCCTCCGAACCTCCTGGAGCTGGAGCTGCCCCCTCCATAGGAACCCCCTCCATAGGAACCCCCTCCATAGGAACCCCCTCCATAGGAACCCCCTCCGCAGGAGCCGCCCCCAAAGGAGCCGCCCCCACCGTAGGAGCCCCCCGAGTGCCCCATGGAGGAGCCAAAGGTTCTTCTGCTCCCAAAGGATCTGCCCCCTCCAAAGGAGCCCCCGGAGCCAAAGGATCCACCCGAGGAGCCGCCTCCGAAGGTTCCCCCCGTGGAGCCGCCTCCGAAGGATCCCCCCGTGGAGCCGCCTCCGAAGGATCCCCCAATTCCACCCGTGGAGCCGCTGCCCCCTCCGTAGGATCCCCCAATGGCGCCCCCGGATCCAGAGGATCCCATGGCCCCCGACGGGAAGGAGGTGCCCACGATGCTCTCCTGCGGGCAGGAGCTGAGGATGGGCCCCGGGAAGGTGATGACCACGGGCGGAGGGTAGACCACGGCCCGCGAGTCCCCGCAGGAGGTGACGCAGGGCTGGCTCCAGGCGTCCGCGTAGGGCTGGGGACAGGACACCTCGCACGGCGGCGAGCAGCCGCTGCTCATCATCGCTCCTGAAGACATTTCTGGGATGGACGGCAACCTGCAGCGGCACAGGAATCACAACTACCCATCCCCAAATTCCAGAGGGAAACAAATCCTGCTCCGGTGCCCTCCCTCAGCGGGGAAAAAAGATGGGAAGGAGAGCTTGGGAAGAGCCGGCTTTGTCCCTTTCCTGCATTTTTCTGCACTCAGCTCTGCTGCTTCCCAAAGGCTTTCCTGCTGCCCTGGCTGTGCTGGGAATCCTGGAGAGCAAAGCCGGACTCCAGGGGCCTTTGGAAGCAGCTCATCCCTAGGAGCTTCTTGGACCAGAGGATAAAGTTGTGGTGGTCACCAAGAGCCTTGAATCCATCCCAGAGCCTGGGAAATTCCAGTCCTGACATCGATCCCATGCCCACAAATGCAGGCGTGGATGGGACTTTGGATTTTAAAGCCTGGAAAAGGCAAGTGGAATTGCTGGGCACCACAGGCACTGCAGGAGAGCAAGCCCTCGGTGAAAAACTGTCCCAGAGAGACTTTTTGGGATGGGGAGGAACCTGGAGCAGGGGATAAATCCTAACTCCAATGCCCAAAATTCCAGAGGGGAAAAAATCCTGCTCTGGTGCCTTCCCTGAGCAGGGAAAAAGGGAGGAAAGAAGAGCTTGGAAAGATTCCTGAAAACATTTTGGGAAGGAGAGTAAAGACAGAAAATATTGCATATCCATACAGAGGACAAAGGAGATCCAACTCACCGGGTCTGGAGAAGTGGAGAAGAGGAGCAGCTGTGGATGGCACTGCAGAATTCCAAGAGCTCTTTTATACTTTTCCCGACCCCCAGTGGGATGGGAGCCGCTCTTTGTGCAAGAGCTTCCCACGCGTTACCAAACCGTGTTTTGCTGGCTGGATTATTTCATTAATTGTCCTAATTGTTCTCCTAAGTGACGTGATCAATTCGTTATTAATCCCAAGTCACGTTCCAAGCCCTGCATCCCTTGGGTTGGATTCCATTTGCTCCACATTCCGACCCCCCAGGAATCCCCCCTCGGAGCTGTTGTCGTCTCGCTGGAACTGAAGCTGAAATGAGTTTAAATCCATTTGAGGGATTTATTGATTAATTAATAGGTTTCATGCCCAATATTCCACTTCCCGCCCCGAAATGTGGATTTTGGGGAGCTGACTGGAAGTGCTGCCGCTTCCCAGAGCCGCCGGAATGGGAGAACCAGCAGCAGAACCCAGGATTTTCCGTGTAAATCGATATTTCCCCACCCAACTGGAGGAACCCAGAAAGTTTCACGTTAATTGAGGAGTCAAGGAGGAATTGCTGACTGGCAGAGCTGTCAAACCCAGGGATGTCACCGGGGCCTGACAGGGCTTGTCCGGGTTCTGTCGCAAGATCTTAACCCTGATACTCGTGTCCTGTTTTCCAATTGGGTCTGGAAGCACCAGAAATGTGGGGATAGGAGTTGTATCAACACCGAGAATAAACTTTATCGCGATAGAAACGGGAAATACGGGATGATCACGGAATTTCAGGATTGCTGAGGTTGGAAAAGAGCTCCGAGGTGGTGGAGTCTGACCTGGGAGCGATCCTCACCTGGTCACCCTGACCAATGTCCAGGTGTTCCTTGGACACCTCCAGGGAGCCCTTTCCAAAGCCTGACCCCCCTTTCCAGGAAAAACAGGAAGAAATTCCAGCTCCAAACTGAAGCCGCTTCCCTCCCACAGCTCCAGCTGAGAATCAAATCTCGAATCTCAAATCTTTAATTTCAAATCTCAAATTTCAAGTCTAAAATCTCGAATCTGGAACCTCAAATCTCGAATCTCAAATTTCAAATCTAAAATCTCGAATCTCGAACTTCAAATCTCGAATCTCAACTCTCGAATCTCAACTCTCAAATCTCAAATTTCAAATCTAAAATCTCGAATCTCGAGCCTCAAATCTCAAATCTCAACTCTCAAATCTAAAATCTCGAATCTCGAACCTCAAATCTCAAATTTCAAATCTCAAATCTCAAATCTTTATTTTTAAATCCCAAATCTCTTCAGTTGACTTTGATTTAGGACCAAAACCCTCCAGTGTTTGTGTGAGATGTTTGTCTGTGACAGCCACCCCAAAATGTCCATCACATCTGAAACTCTCCTGATGCTCTTGCTGATTCATAAAGGAAATTTTGCTTGGAGATCTCTCCACCAATTCATGCATTTCTGCCCTTCACCAGGTGAGGTTTAAACCCGGGAATTCTTCTGTGCCTTCCCTAAAAAAAATAACCCTGGCCAGTCTTGAGATGCTTTTATTGTGTTTTTGATGGAATCAGCTTCCTGCGCTCAAAAATATTCAGGTTTTTGTCCTCCAGTGATGACTCTTCCACGTGTCTGCCTGGAACATTGCGGCTGTCCCAAAAGGTGATAAAAGGAGAATTAGGATAATTAAGATGACAAAAGGAGAATTATGAAAATCAGGGTGACAAAAGGAGAATTACAATAATTAAATGCTCTCGCACAAGGCTTTCTCAGATGATAATGAGCGTCCAAGGAATTAATTTAAGTGCTTTTCAACCAGTTCCTTGGGTTAAACAGGTATAAAAAATGACCCTTCCCATCCAAGGATTTATAAAGACAAAAGTTGTGGTTTTTCCCCAATTCTGGATTTCCAGGGAATTTTCTGCAGAACAGAAAATATTCCCCCTGATGAAACCAAACCGATTTTTTCCCTTTCCGAGTGAATTCCTGATCCTTCACCCTTCCAAGCCAATTCCCCAAGTCAAACCAGGTCAGGAAATGGCAGCAGTAAAAAAATCATCTAAAAATTATTTAAGGATTAAAGGAAAACAAAGGGTGTGTGCTTGTATCGGCTGATGAGGAGTTGATTTACGAATCATTAACACTTATCAAAGCAATTATTACAATTAGAAGGCGCTTATACAGCAAAAAGCGTGGTTGGTGATGTCCCAAAGTTGTGTTGCATGTGCTGGGAGTCGTCGGGGAGGGTATAAAAACCGGGATTTCCCTCCAGCTTCTCCAGCACCTTCTCCTCACTCCGGTTTTCCCTGCGAGCCCGGTGAGTTCTCTGCCTCTAATTTCATTTTTGTTAACCGGGATGCGGCTGTGGGTGCTGGGTTGAAATAATTACTCTGAAATAATTCATTTCAAATAATTAATTTGAAATAATTCCACGTCAGAGCTCTGAAATGATCAGGAATATGGACTCGAGACTCTTTTCCGAGCCAAATTATTCCATTTTATCCATTCTGTCTCTTGGGCAGGGAAGCTTTTTGTGGTTTGGGAGACGCAGATCTCAGTGAGATTGTGCTGCTTCCAAACCACACGGGGAAAGTGTCAATTAAACCCTGATTATTTGATGGGGAGGTTACAACTTAACTACTCCGAGCTTGGCTTTCATTCAGGGTGGAGGGAAATGAGAGGAGATCTCGTATTTATAGGGCAATAATTTCTTCAATCAGGAAATTACAGATTTAATTGTCCTGGTGATTGTGTAAAGGCCGGGAGCTCCCTGAATATCTTAATTTTCCACCTTTGCAGTGCTGCAGTTCTCCTCCTATCAAAAAAAGATGTTTTCAAAGATATTCCCAAGCTCTCCTTCCCGTCTTTTTTCCTGCTGATGGAGGGCACCAGAGTAGGATTTTTTCCCCTCTGGAATTTTGGGCATTGGAGTTAGGATTTATCCCCTGCTCCAGGTTCCTCCCCATCCCAAAAAGTGTCTCTGGGACAGTTTTTCACCGAGGGCTTGCTCTCCTGCAGAGCCTGTGGTGCCCAGCAATTCCACTTGCCTTTTCCAGGCTTTAAAATCCAAAATCCCATCCACGCCTGCATTTGTGGGCATGGGATCGATGTCAGGACGGGAATTTCCTGGGCTCTGGGATGGATTCAAGGCTCTTGGTGACCACCACAACTTTATCCTCTGGTCCAAGAAGCTCCTAGGGATGAGCTGCTTCCAAAGGCCCCTGGAGTCCGGCTTTGCTCTCCAGGATTCCAGCACAGCCAGGGCAGCAGGAAAGCCTTTGGGAAGCAGCAGAGCTGAGTGCAGAAAAATGCAGGAAAGGGACAAAGCTGTCTCTTCCCAAGCTCTCCTTCCCATCTTTTTCCCTGCTGATGGAGGGCACCGGAGCAGGATTTGTTTCCCTCTGGAATTTGGGGATGGGTAGTTGTGATTCCTGTGCCGCTGCAGGTTGCCGTCCATCCCAGAAATGTCTTCAGGAGCGATGATGAGCAGCGGCTGCTCGCCGCCGTGCGAGGTGTCCTGTCCCCAGCCCTACGCGGACGCCTGGAGCCAGCCCTGCGTCACCTCCTGCGGGGACTCGCGGGCCGTGGTCTACCCTCCGCCCGTGGTCATCACCTTCCCGGGGCCCATCCTCAGCTCCTGCCCGCAGGAGAGCATCGTGGGCACCTCCTTCCCGTCGGGGGCCATGGGATCCTCTGGATCCGGGGGCGCCATTGGGGGATCCTACGGAGGGGGCAGCGGCTCCACGGGTGGAATTGGGGGATCCTTCGGAGGCGGCTCCACGGGGGGATCCTTCGGAGGCGGCTCCTCGGGTGGATCCTTTGGCACCGGGGGCTCCTTTGGAGGGGGCAGATCCTTTGGGAGCAGAAGAACCTTTGGCTCCTCCATGGGGCACTCGGGGGGCTCCTGCGGTGGGGGCGGCTCCTTTGGGGGCGGCTCCTGCGGAGGGGGTTCCTATGGAGGGGGTTCCTATGGAGGGGGTTCCTATGGAGGGGGTTCCTATGGAGGGGGTTCCTATGGAGGGGGTTCCTATGGAGGGGGCAGCTCCAGCTCCAGGAGGTTCGGAGGAGGAAACTGCGGCTCCTTTTATTTCTGAGGCAGCCGCGGCTCTGCCGCCAGCAGCCCCGGGCTGGCCTCAGCTCCTGGGGAAGCTGCAAGCCAGGGACATCCAAGGAATCGCCTTCTCCGGCCTTTGTGGATCTGCATCGCTTCCCAAAGCCCCGCGAATCATCGTCCTTTGTTCTCCCTCCGTGTGACTCGGCCCCCAACATTTCCCTGACATTAAAGTCCTTTTGCATTCAAATTCCCATCGTTTTGGTTTTCTTTTCCCCCTTTAAACTTCTTTTTCCATGTCATGCCACGCCCTCTTGTCCTGGGATCAGATTCCAAATCCCGCCTGGAAGAGCCTGAAATTCCCCCTGGATCCCTCTTTTCTCCTTGCTGAGCCTCCCATCTCCCTCCGGACCTCTCCAGGCCCTTCCCCATCCCAATCTTCTGGGATAATTCACATTTATTTCTGTTTCCTGCTCGCAGCACCTTTCGTTGCTTCGCCGCTTTGAAGCCTGAACCCCTTTTCCCGCTGGGATTGTTCCACTTCCTCATCCGCGATTACATCCGCCTAAATAAATAAAAAACCTGCAGGAGGAGAGATTCGCTGCGGCGTGTGAAAGCCGGGCTGGTCCGAAAGCTCCCTCTGGAGCCGCTCTGGGGAAGGGAATTCCTGCCAGGAAGGGCAGAGCGGCTTTTCCCGCTGCCAAGGGGCTTTGTTGGGAATTCCCGAGGCAAGGAATGAGGACCCGGAGCTGGGAATGCTCCCGAGAGAGACAAAAGCAGGATAAAAGCAGCAGGAGGCTGAGGAATCCTCCTGGCGCTGCTGAAAGGAGCTGGAGAGGAATTACAGCGTCTCCAAAGTTTTCCAAAGATGACAGATGCTGCTGGGTTGGGCTGCTCCGGTAAAAGCAGCCCCTGACAGGTCCTGCTGATCCTGATCCTGATCCCGATCCTGGATCCCGGCCCCGGGAGGAGCTGGGGCTGCTGGAGAGAGCCCAGAGGAGGCTCCAGGAGGATCCCAGGGATGGAGGAAAGGCTGGGAGAATTGGGATTGCTCCTTTTGGAGAAGGGGGAGCTCTGAGGTGACCTCGCTGTGGCCTGGCAGGACCTGAAGGGGCCACAAGGAAGACGGGGAGAGACAATTCCCGAGGGATGGAGTGCCAGGGCACGGGGAATGGGCTCAGACTGACAGGGAGGGGGTTTAAATGGGATTTTGGGAAGGAATTCCCTGGCACAGGTTATTCCATGCATTCCCCATCCCTGGAAGTGTCCAAGGCCAGGCTGGATGGGGTGGTGGGAGGTGTCTCTGCTCATGGCAGGGGACGGGATGAGGAGGTTTTTAAGGTCCCTTCCCACCCAAACGATCCCATTTCTGTGATTCCTTTAAAATCCTCTCTGGGGGGCCCATCCCACCTTCCCAGCTCCGGAATTTTGTGTCAAACTCAGCCGAGGACCCCTAGATCAGGGAATCACCACAATCTCCAGGATCTGCCACCCCAAACCAGGCGTTTCTGAGCACCCCCAACATTTCCTGCAATCATTTCCCTCCTTTCTGCTCACACACTACTTTTTTTTTTTTGTTGTTGTTTATTTTTGTCTCCACCTCTGTGCTCCCCGTTCCCCCCCTGGAAGCAGAGCCATTCCCGAGGCTCCCCTGGGCAAAAGCCCTCGTTGGGAATGCTGTGAGGAAATGCTTGGGGATGGTTTTGCAAACACCCACTCATGTTTTACCCATGCAAAGCGCCGTGGCTCTCTGAAGTTAATGACAGGCTGGGGATATTAAACCAGGATTGAATCATAGCGTCCCTTCCAAAGAAATGAGTCAGGGCCACCCACGTGATTTCCCTGACTCAGAAACACCTCGGGAATTCGGATCCCTCTGGTTCTTTGGGATTAAAAGCCAGCCCCTGTGTTTGTTATCCTAATGATACCATTTCAATCCACTTGGCCCAACACTCACCTTCCCAAATCAGGGCTCATTTTGGGATTTAAATGGGATCTCTCACCTCGGGGGCTGAGCTTCCAGCATGCCGTGAATTTCTGCTTCACCCCAGCAAGAACTGGGGCTGGGGTAACCCTTTGTCCTCTGGAGCAACCTCAAATCAATTGGGTTTTTTTCCCTGTTTTCCCTCCTGTCAAACAGGGAACGATTGTGTTTGGTGGCTTCTCCCCGCAGCCCAAGTTTCCCACACTCCTCCACACTCCAACAATTTTCTGGTGACCAAAACCACCCGGAAAGGAACTGGGGATGGAGTGGTTTATTCCATACCAGGATCCCTCTGACCGCCCCGCTTTTCCCAAAAGGGACTTTCCCCCTTTCCGATTTTTCCGGGCATGAATTTTGTGGAAGAGGAGGAGTTCCGTCCTAAACCGGGTCTGCACCATCCACATCAGCTCCCGGTGCTGTTTTTTATCCCAGAATCCCAGGATTGTTGGGGTTGGAAGTGACCTCTGGAGATGTCCCAGGGCTGGTGACACAGGGACACATCCACGTGGGGTTGGGATGACTCCAGACGGGGACAATCCCAACCCTGCCCTCCCTGGGCAGCAGCTCCATGGAAGGAAGTTCTCCCTCACGCTGAGGTGGAACTCCTGGAGGTTTGGAACTTGGGATGAGTCGGGTCCTGGGCTCGGACACCAAACGAGGAGCCGGAGCCCCACGGGCTGGGCTGGGAGTGGCTCTGGGAGCCGACTCGGCCACTCCAGTCTGGCCGTTCCCATAAACACGTCCCGACAAGTCTGGAAGCAGCCAGGAGCACTCAGGGCTAATGCTGGGTTAGGCTCTGCTGCATCCTTGCAGGTCAGGAAAACAAACCCTGGCATCAAGGAGCTGCAAGGACCAGCCTTGCAAAGCTCAGGAGCTCCCACAAAGCCGAGCTCAGCCCGGGTCTTCACCCCAGCAGAGCTGCAGGAATGAATCTGAGCCTCAAAACTCTGAAATGAGAAGAATCCAGGGCCAAACAACGGCGGTCACGTGCTGGTGAGAAAAGGGTAATCAACACAAACAGTGAGCAAAGCAAAGCAATTACTGTAATTACCCCTCAAATTTGGTTTGGGGAGTAATGGGACCTAATGCCCAAATATGACGTTATTTTCTTGCATCAGCCTGGTGGTCCAGCCGGGGATATAAAAACCATTCCTGACTCAGGGAGCTTCCAGCGGGTCCTGTTGGCTTCTCCTCGGTGAACTGAGTAAGTTGGATTCTGATATAACTTCTTCCTAAAATAATAAAATAAAGAGAGTCTCATTTTAAAAATGTTTACGTTTAACTCAGGGCTGGATTTTGGGTTCATATTCTGCCGTTCTGGAAAACGATTCAGTTTATTTTCGTGGGCTAATCAAAATAATTTTGATTATTCAACCAGGAGCGCTGCGGGATCAAAGTTTAAAAATGTATTTGCAATCTAGATAATATCAAAAATATTTAATTCCATCGTTCTATGGAAATTTAATGGATACAACCTTTAGGTAACCTTAAAATACCTCAGCCAGCAGCTCCCACCTGGGGGGCCGGTTCTGACCTTGTGGCTTCCAGTTTTTATCTGATTTTGGGCAGAGGTGGTGTGGAAATTTAAACACAAATTTTAGAAACATTGAGATGGGCAGAGCTGCAGTCGCCTGTGGATGTCGAGGACACAACATCCCTGTGGATGTGGCCCTACAAAATTCCCGGTTTTCCTAACGAGGAAATATGGGAATGACCCAAAAAATGTCAACTTGGGAAGCTGCTTTGGGTGTTTTTTTTCTATGCAAAGCTTCGGTTTTATGCAAAGTGAGAATATTTGAATCCGCTTGGGGTGTTTTGTGCTCTGTGTTTAGGACTGGTTTTAAGTTATTCCTTTCCTCTGGTTTTGTCTCCGATCAGGATCAAGTCAAGGACAGGGAATTCAGAGTTGTGGCGCATTTTGAAGGGTGGGAAACCTCAGGAGAGCGCCTGGATTAGGGTTTAAAGTTTGGGTGAATATTAGATCTTTTGGCATCGTGTTTAGAACGAGGAAAAAAAACCCAAAAATGCCTTGAGTCAAACTCAACCCCACCCAGGCTTCTCCAATATGCAGCTAAAAAAATAAATAATCACCTGGGCTGGACCCAAAATATTCCATTTAATCTGCAACAACAGATTAAGCGGCTCCTTCACTCGGTGCTTTGAGGTGGAATTTGGGTAAGGTTGAAATGACAACTTGAAATGGACTTTTGTGCTGTTTTTTCAAATCCCCGCCCTTAAATTTATTTCAAAACCGGAAAGAAGGTGGAGAATTCAGCCCAGTTTTGGGAACAGTTTTAATCCCTCTGAGCTGCTCTCAGGTTTTGGTTGTGCTTCAGTTTTTCCCCGTGATCCTGCAGAAGGTTTTTATTGAATTTTCCGAGTGAGTTTTGTGCTCAATATCCGCGGCAAAGGCACCTGTTAAGAACTGACTGCCTTAAATCCATAATTATTGGTATCTTTATGGGTCAATTCCATCACAGGGCTGATATTCCTTGGATTTTTACCTTCTTAGCCCAGACTTTGTCCAAATTTGATCCAGTGAAACCTCTTGTCTTGTGCATTCCTATAATGGTTTATGTGTTACCCTCATTTTACCGAGCTCCACCTCTGGAGCCCGAATTGCACACGAGAAAACAGATATTAATTAAACAACTACCCCAAAGGGGTCATTTGGTGATCCCAAAAGAGGTGTTTTGGTGTCCCCAAAGGGGTGATTTGGTGTCCACAAAGAAGTGGTTTGGTGTCCCCAAAAGAGGTGGTTTGATGTCCCCAAAAGAGGTGTTTTGGTGTCCCCAAAAGAGGTGGTTTGGTGTCCCCAAAAGAGGTGGTTTGGTGTCCCCAAAAGAGGTGGTTTGGTGTCCCCAAAAGAGGTGATTTGGTGTCCCCAAAAGAGGTGGTTTGGTGTCCCCAAAAGAGGTGGTTTGGTGTCCCCAAAAGAGGTGGTTTGGTGTCCCCAAAAGAGGTGGTTTGGTGTCCCCAAAAGAGGTGGTTTGGAGTCCCCAAAAGAGGTGGTTTGGTGTCCCCAAAAGAGGTGATTTGGTGTCCCCAAAAGAAGTGTTTTGGTGTCCCCAAAAGAGGTGGTTTGGTGTCCCCAAAAGAGGTGGTTTGGAGTCCCCAAAAGAGGTGGTTTGATGTCCCCAAAAGAGGTGATTTGGTGTCCCCAAAAGAAGTGTTTTGGTGTCCCCAAAAGAGGTGGTTTGGTGATCCCAAAAGAGGTGTTTTGGTGTCCCCAAAAGAGGTGGTTTGGTGTCCCCAAAAGAGGTGGTTTGGTGATCCCAAAAGAGGTGGTTTGGAGTCCCCAAAAGAGGTGGTTTTGAGTCCCCAAAAGAGGTATTTTGGAGTCCTCCCGAAAAAGGGTTTTGGTATCCCCAAAAGAGGTGTTTTACTGTCCCCAGGAAAGTGTTTTGGTGTCCCCCCAAAATGTGTTTTGATGTCCCCAAAAGAGGTGTTCTGGAGACCCCAGGGAGATGTTCTGGTGTCCCCAAGGAGGTGTTCTGGAGACCCCAGGGAGATGTTCTGATGTCCCAGGGCTCCAGAAGGTCCCCGAGAAGAGCCAGGCAAGGCAGAGCAGGGCAGTTATCACCCCATCCACCACCTCGTGCTCTCCCAGGTCTCCATCCCATCCCACCAGCTCCTTGCCACTGACGTTTGTCCCCTCCTTGCAGGTCCAGCCCAGCCGCAAGATGTCCTGCGAGAAAACCGTGTGCGCCGAGCCCTGCCCGGAACCGCGCGCCGCCGCCTGCACCGAGCCCTGCGTGGTGGCCTGCCCCGACTCGCGTGTCATCATCTTCCCACCGCCCGTGGTGGTCACCTTCCCGGGGCCCATCCTCACCACGTACCCGCAGGAGACCGTGGTGGGCTCCACCGAGTCGGCCGAGCTGGCCGGGGCGCTGGAGGCGGGCGTGCCCATCGGGACGGGCCAGAAGGGTCTGGAGTGCCTGGAGTCCTGCTGCGTGCCGCAGTTCGTGGCCAAGTGTGACCCTCCGTGTGTCACCCCGTGTGCCCCGCCGTGTGTCACCCCGTGTGCCGCACCCTGTGTCACCCCGTGTGCCGCACCCTGTGTCACCCCGTGTGCCGCACCCTGTGTCACCCCGTGTGCCGCGCCGTGCGCCACCAAATGTGCCCCGCCCTGTGCCCCGCCCTGTGCCCCGCCCTGTGCCCCACCCTGTGCCCCGCCCTGTCCCCAGCCATGTGCCACCAAGTGTGCCCCGCCCTGTGCCACGCCCTGTGCCCCGCCCTGTGCCCCGCCCTGTCCCCAGCCATGTGCCACCAAGTGCGCCGCGCCGTGCCCCGCGCCCTGCGCCGCCGCTCCCTGTGCCACCAAGTGCGTGACCAAGTGTGTCCCCACCTGTGCCACGCCCTGTGCCACGCCCTGCGCCACGCCCTGCGCCACGCCCTGCGCCACCAAGTGCGTCCCGGAGCGCTCCTACACCTTCTCCACCCGCTGGAAGCACCCGTGCCAGAGGGGCCTCTGCAAGAAGATCTGAGCGGTTTTTTTTGGGGGGAAAGAACCACGGAAAGGAACGAGGGGAAGAAGCGAAGGAATACGGAATGTGATCCGAAGGCTGCCGGAGAGGGAAGCGCCGCTGGAAACCAGGACCCCGCGTTTTAAGTCTAGGATAGAGCTTTAGTTTAGTTCAGGCTTTTCTTTCTTCTTGGGGCTTTGCATCTTCTGCCTGTGCTTTGGACTTTCTCTGCCCAGTTCGACACCCAGCGTGGATCGGAAAGGAGGGATTTGGGGATTGGTAGGGATTGAAAGGTCTCGGAAAGTGCGAGGGGAGGGGGTGTCAGGCTGGAAGGGGTCAGGCTGGAGCGGGTGATTGTGATTTTGGGTGATTTTGGGCGATTTTGGGCTTTTCTCAGGGTAAGCTCCTCTTTGTCTGCATTATTCTCTCTGCAAATGTTCGACTCCACTTTGCATTCCCATTAAAATGCTGCTGCATCAAACCCGTCCCGAATTCCCTTTTTCCTCTGCTCCTTGGGCTCTCTTGGGGACAACTCAGCCTTGGATAGAGGGACAGGAGACCTCCAGGCTCTTCCCGGACCACTCCAAACTTGACTAAAGGTAAAATTAAGGGTTAAACTTCTGGGATAAAATACTTTATTCCTAAAAAAACCCTGGCTCTGCATTTTCTGGGATACAAGATTTTATTCCTAAAAAAAACCCTGGCTCTGCATTTTCTGGGATAAAGTACTTTATTCCTAAAAAAACCCTGGCTCTGCATTTTCTGGGATAAAAGATTTTATTCCTAAAAAAAACCCTTGGCTCTGCATTTTCTGGGATAAAAGATTTTATTCCTAAAAAAACCCTGGCTCTGCATTTTCTGGGATAAAAGATTTTATTCCTAAAAAAAACCCCTGGCTCTGCATTTTCTGGGATAAAAGATTTTATTCCTAAAAAAATCCTGGCTCTGCATTTTCTGGGATAAAAGATTTTATTCTAAAAAAACCCCATTTGCTCTGCATTTTCTGGGATAAAAGATTTTATTCCTAAAAAAACCCCTTGGCTCTGCATTTTCTGGGATAAAATACTTTATTCCTAAAAAAAACCCTGGCTCTGCATTTTCTGGGATAAAAGATTTTATTCCTAAAAACCCCCTTGCTCTGCATTTTCTGGGATAAAAGATTTTATTCCTAAAAAAACCCCTTGCTCTGCATTTTCTGGGATAAAAGATTTTATTCCTAAAAAAAAACCCTGGCTCTGCATTTTCTGGGATAAAAGATTTTATTCCTAAAAAAACCCTGGCTCTGCATTTTCTGGGATAAAATACTTTATTCCTAAAAAACCCCTGGCTCTGCATTTTCTGGGATAAAAGATTTTATTCCTAAAAAAAACCTGGCTCTGCATTTTCTGGGATAAAAGATTTTATTCCTAAAAAAAACCCCTTGCTCTGCATTTTCTGGGATAAAACATTTTATTCCTAAAAAACCCTGGCTCTGCATTTTCTGGGATAAAAGATTTTATTCCTAAAAAAAACCCTGGCTCTGCATTTTCTGGGATAAAATACTTTATTCCTAAAAAACCCCTGGCTCTGCATTTTCTGGGATAAAATATTTTATTCTAAAAAAACCCCCTTTGCTCTGCATTTTCTGGGATAAAAGATTTTATTCCTAAAAAAAAACCCTGGCTCTGCATTTTCTGGGATAAAAGATTTTATTCCTAAAAAAACCCTGGCTCTGCATTTCCTGGGATAAAAGATTTTATTCCTAAAAAACCCTGGCTCTGAATTTTCCAGGATAAAACCTCCAGAGTGCAGCAAAACGGGAATTTTTAGCGTCCTGTTCATACCCAGCCCCATTTGGGGACTTTTTTTTCCCTCTAAACGAAGGGAACTGAGGAAAACCCAAGCTTTTCTCCACATTTCTGCACCCAAACTTTCCTGAACTGCTTTTCCACGGAGTCTTCTCCACCTCTCCGCCGTGCCAGGGAGGGACACGGAGCTTTTCTGGAGCAGAGCCCCAAATTCCAGGAGGCGGTGCCAGCCGCGGATCCCTCCAGGCGGTTTGGGATGCCATTCCCAGCCATTCCAGGAGCTGTTTTTATCCTAAAGATCACCTTCGGTTCCTTCTTCCCTAATGGCCACCTTGGAGCCCGCGCTGGAATTCCGGGTCATTCCCGCGATTACTCCAGCCCCAAAATATCCCGGAGCTTCCGCAGAACAAAGGGAGCCGGGGACGCTTCCCAAACACTCCCAGGCTGGATTACGCCAGGACCTGGAATGTTAATTTAACGTTAATCAGCTCTTATTTGGGTTAATTGCCCTAAGACTGGAATAATAGATTTGGGGGAAAAAAAAAAAAAAAAAAAAAAAAAAAGTCATAATTTTCATCATTTCATCATTTCATCGTTTCACGTGTTTTTATTTCTTTATCTGCTCCGAATATTTTATTTTTTTCCTTTTAGTAAATTGATTATTTTCACCATACATTATTATGTATACATACATTTCATACATTATTTTTCAAATGTAAAAAATACATTTTTAGTATTTGATTATTTTCTTTCGTTTTATGGTGCCAAGAACCGAGATTTGGGAACGTTTCCCATCGGCTCAAAGTTTAAGGAGAGGGGTCCCAAAATCCATTGGAATCCCTCTGTGGAATTCCAAAAGTTTCCTCTCTTCGTATTTTGAAACAAACTGGGGATTTTTAACACTGAGAAAACAATATATCCAAGCTAAATAAAAATAAATAAAATTGTATTGAGAACCAAGCCTCAAGTTACCAGGCTGAAAAAATTCAATTTCCAGCAATTTTTCCCCTTTAATTCCTCACCAAATTATTTGGAAAAGGGAATCTCCAACTTCTTTATGGACATCCTTGAAAAACTGTAACATTTAGAGGCAAAAAAAAAAAGGATATTTGAGGGGAGATGTAAAATAGGAAAACCTGAGGATAATCCAGCTGTGGATAAACCGCTTGGAAAAAGCCAGGAATCCCTCTTCCCTAAATCCCTAAATTCCCTAAATCCTAAATAAAAATTATTAATAAATAATATAAATTTATTACATTTTTTTACATCAGTGCTGAGATTTTAGGGAGAGCGGGGCTTTATTAAATTATTGTTTAATCCCTATTTATAGACGAGATAATTGCTGCCCTCTGGGAATCGCACGGATTCCATGGAGGAGCTGGGATGGGATCCCGCCCTCGGCGTCTCCCGCCACCTCTGACATAAATTATGGGATTTCCTCAACGCCCCGGGGTGGTTTTTATGTTAGAAATCTCAAAATTAACGTGTTTTACCTCCTTTATTCTAAATAACGTTTAATTAATTTAAATGATTCATTAAATCACTAAATAAAATTATATATAACTAAGTATATATATATAACTAAGTAAATAAATATTCATTAAATAATAAATTAAGAAGAAATCCAAGAGGTTTGGATGCAAACAGAGAAGTTTATTGGGGTAAAAGTGGAAAAAACACAAGTTGCATTTGATCCGAATTAATAATCTAAATATCTAATTAATTAAAACTATTGATTTTCATCTCATTTTTTCCAGTTTGGGTCAAAGGGTCCGGACCAGGTGAGGCTCCTCCTGTCAGGCATGGAGGCATCCAAGGAAAAAACCCACAAATGGGCAAAATGCCCGAAACCAAACAATTAAACCCATCCAGGGACAAATTCCCGGGAATTCTGTGGCCTGACAGCAAAGAATGGGAAAACAATTCGGGGTTTGAGGAGGGAAAAGGCGAACTCGGAGAAAACTGACATTAAAAACAAGAGACAGGAGAGGAAGAGGAGGTTCCGGCAAGGCTGAGGAGATTCCAGGAATGCTGAGGGGTTTCCATGGATCCTGAGCAGTTTCCATGGATCCTGACCAGTTTCCATGGATCCTGACAAGTTTCCATGGATTCTGAGCAATTTCCATGGATTCTGAGCAGTTCCCATGGATTCTGAGCAGCTCCCATGGATTCTGAGCAATTTCCACGGATGCTGAGCAGTCTCCCATGGATTTTGAGTAATTTCCATGGATCCTGAGCAGTTCCCATGGATTTTGAGTAATTTCCATGGATTCTGAGCAGTTTCCGTGGATCCTGAGCAGTTCCCATGGATTTTGAGTAATTTCCACGGATCCTGAGCAGTTCCCGTGGATTTTGAGTAATTTCCATGGATCCTGAGCAGTTCCCGTGGATCCTGAGCAGCTCCCATGGATTCTGAGCAGTTCCCATGGATTTTGAGTAATTTCCATGGATCCTGAGCAGTTTCCGTGGATCCTGAGCAGTTCCCATGGATTCTGAGCAGTTCCCAAGGATCCTGAGCAGCTCCCTTGGAATCTGAACATTTTCCATGGATTCCGAGCAGCTCCCAGGGCCCCCCAGCCTCACAGAGCCGTGTCCCCCGGCTCAGCTCCCACCTCCATCCCCCCCAGCTTTCCCCATCCATCCATCCATCCATCCCCTTTTCCCGACTCAGCAGGGCCCGCAGCTCCCGGAGCGCCGGCTCCAGGCATTCCTGGGGGAGCAGGAGGAGAAGAAGCCTCCGTAGACCCTGGAGCCCTGCAGGCCCACGGGGCGCTCTATTCCCGACGGGAACGCCGACCCCACGATGCTCTCCTGCGGGCAGGAGCTGAGGATGGGCCCCGGGAAGGTGATGACCACGGGCGGGGGGTAGATGACAGCCCTGGAGTCCCCGCAGGAGGTGACACAGGGCTGGTTCCAGGCGTCAGCGCAGGGCTGGGGACAGGACACCTCGCAGGGCGCGGAGCAGCGGGAGCTGAGCTGGCTGGAGAAGGACATCCTGGCAGGAGAGAGGTGGAGCTGCTGCGGGAAGGAGAGGGGAGGGTTGGAAACCTGGGCGGCAGAGCCCCTGCTGGTATTTTTCTCTCTGTCGCTTCCCCCTGTCCCTCTCCTCCTTCCCTCCTTCTTTGCCTCCCTCCAAAATCTCCGATTTTCTCTTTCTCCCGTCTTCCTGTCCCTCTCCTCCCTCCCTCTCTCCTTCCCTCCCTCCAAAATCTATCCAAAATCTCTGATTTTTCTCTTTCTCCCTTCTCCCTGTCCCTCTCCTCCCTCCCTCCTTCACTCGCTCCCTCCCTCCCTCCAAAATCTCTGATTTTCTCTTTCTCCCGTCTTCCTGTCCCTCTCCCCTCCTTCCCTCCTTCCCTCCTTCCCTCCCTCCAAAATCTCTGATTTTTCTTTCTCCCTTCTCCCTGTCCCTTTCCCCTCCTTCCCTCCTTCCCTCCCTCCAAAATCTCTGATTTTTCTCTTTCTCCCTTCTCCCTGTCCCTCTCCCCTCCTTCCCTCCTTCCCTCCCTCCAAAATCTATCCAAAATCTCTGATTTTTCTCTTTCTCCCTTCTCTCTGTCCCTCTCCCCTCCTTCCCTCCTTCCCTCCTTTCCAAGATCTATCCAAAATCTCTGATTTTCTCTTTCTCCCTTCTCTCTGTCCCTCTCCCCTCCTTCCCTCCTTCCCTCCTTTCCAAGATCTATCCAAAATCTCTGATTTTCTCTTTCTCCCTTCTCTCTGTCCCTCTCTCCTCCTGCTTCCATCCCTCCCTCACTCCCATGCACCTGCTCCACAAAAACTCCGGTTTTTCTCTCTTTTTCCCCTTCTCCCTTGTCCCTCTCCCTCTCTCTCTCTCTCTCCCTGCCTCCTTCCCTCCCTTCCAGGCATCTCCTCTCCAAAATCTCTGAGGATTTTCCTCCTTTTCCCTTCTCCCTGTCCCTTTCTCCCCTCTCTCTCCTTTCCCGCTCTGGAAAAACTCCGATTTTCCTCCCTCATTCCCTTCTCCCTCTCCTTCTCCTTTCCTCCCTCCTTCCCGAGCAGCTCCTCTCCAAAAACTCCGCTTTTTCTCTCTTTTTCCTTTCTCCCAGCTCCTCCCTCCCTCCTTCCCAAGTCATTCCCTCTCCAAAAACTCCGGTTTTTCTCTTTTTTCCCTTCTCCCTCTCCCTCTGCTCCTCCTCCCTCCCTCCCAGGGCTCTCCCAGTCCCCCCGAGGAGCGAATCGCACCCCCAAAGCACCCCCAGACTCACTCAGATCCCGACGAGGAGAAGCCCGAGGAGCTGAAATCTCAGGAATCCGGAGCTGGGATGGGAGGAATTGGGAGCCGGGAGCTTTTTATCCCATCCCGGGATCGCCCGCGGGGGTTGAGACATCCCCGGCGTTTCCCAACCCTCTCCTGCCCGGGCTCCGGTTCTTTTATCCGCCTCGGGACAATTACCAGCTTCTCCCAACACCCTCGGGTTTCCTCCTTGCGTTTTGTTTTGTTTTTCTTTTGGAAGCGGTTTCGCTTCCTGCAGCGTTCTGCTGATTTCGCCAAGTTGGTGAAAATGCCCGGGAATGATTTTTTTTTTCTCTGGAATTGCTCCAAAGGCAGGGACAGCTTCCATAGAGCAGGTGGCTCCAGCCCATCCTTGGACCCTTCCAAGGGTGCGGAATCCATGGAATTCCATGAGCCAGGCCCTCACAGGGAGCAATTCCTTCCCAAAATCCCACCCAAATTCCCCCTCTGCCCCCCTGACCCCATTCCCCGTGTCCTTTCCCTGAGGAAAAGCCCCTCTCCAGCTTCCCTGGATCCCGGGAACTCAACATTCCCAAAATTCCCAGTCTGGATCCAAAGGGGATGGGCTCCAGACCCCTGAGCAACTTCATGGCTTGGGGGACACCAGAACCGGGCACAGAATTCCCGGTGGGATCTCAGCACAGGGGGCAAATCAAACCCCGGGACCCAAAATGAAGGATTTTAGGGATTATTTGGGTTGATCCCACTGGGTTTCTCGGGGAGGTTGGGACAGGGGTGATTTCCAAGGAATCTGTGATTCACCTGCCGGGAAGTGACGCCTCTGTCACCGTTTGGGGCTGCTCAAAGCGAAACCAGGTGTGGTCGGGGCAGGAGCGGCTCCCGGGGGCTGTGGCCCCACAATTTCTCCTTCCTTCTTCTCTTCCTAATCCTGGTTTGGGTGAATCCTCAGGGCTGTAAATTCCAAGGGTTGGGAAAACTCAGGGAAAGGCCAGGAAAGGCTCCCTCAGGCTTCCTATCCCAACAGTTTCCAGTGGGAAAACTGAATTAAAACGGATATTTTGGGGACGGAATTTTCAGGGCTACTCAGAGCCCCACTGTTCTGTTCATAACTCCACAAAGGGGAGGGGGTTTGGAGGGGAAAAGCTCATTCCTTGAGGAAATTTGGGAATAACGTTGGGCATGGAAGACGTGGAGACACAACAGGAAATTTAATCCGTGGATGACTGGAGAGGGGGGAAATCTGGGCAATAAATCTGCTGAAGTTGCAGCCAGACCTCTGCATCAGCTGGAGCTGCACCTGGATATCCCCAGCTTTTCCAGGGGTGATGCACAGATCCCCTCCCTGACCTGGCTCACCCCAACCCCTGAATCCTCCTGGCTCAGCAGCGCTGATCCCATCCATTCCCTAAAGAGTGGATTTCTCCTGGAAAACACCTCAGGTTGCTCCACCTGGACATTCCATGGAGCTGGGAGTGTTCCTTGGCCAGGAGGGTGGGAACGAGCTCTTCCCAATCCCAGATTCCGTAGGAAGGCGCCTGGTGGATGAACCTGACTCGGGTCGGAGTCACTGTGGGTCAATAACGGGAGAAATTGCACAATTCCCTTTTCCTCGGAAAACGCGGGGTGGGATCCGAGCTGTGTCAGCACCCGCTGCTGACGGATCAAGCTCTGAGCAATCCCCGCTCCGTGAGGCAATCCCAGAAGTAAAGGGGGGGGAAAAAAAAAAAAAATAGCAGCAACAATACAAATTAAAAATAAATCATTACATCGCCTGAGTAATGCCGTGGATGTAACAACAACAGTAATAATCGCTGAGCAAAATAATCACTTTATCTGGGGCAGTGACAGGTGGAGGGAATTTTTCTTGGACCATTCATCGGCCGTGGATGTTTCTGATTGCCCAAGAAATGGTATAAAAACACTCTCGGCTCTGGGCTGCTCCAACCGATTCTCCCGACTCGCTCCGAGCTCCACTGGGGTAAGTCCGAGCCTGGAATTGTTCCTGGAACTGTCGGGATGGGAGCTGAGCTTTGCTTGGATCCAGAATTGTGGGGCCAGCAGGCCCAGGGCAGGGATTGGGGTTTACTGTTCATTCTGGGGGTTACTGTTAATTTTAGGATTTACTGTTAGGTTGGGGGGTTTACAGTTAATTTTAGGGGTTACTGTTAATTTTAGGGTTTACTGCTAGGTTTGAGGGTTTACAGTTAATTTTAGGGGTTACTGTTAATTTTAGGATTTACTGTTAGGTTTGGGGGTTTACAGTTAATTTTAGGGGTTACTGTTAATTTTAGGATTTACTGTTAGGTTGGGGGGTTACCGTTAATTTTGGGGGTTACTGTTCATTTTGGGGGTTACTGTTAATTTTAGGATTTACTGTTAGGTTGGGGGGTTACCGTTAATTTTGGGGGTTACTGTTCATTTTGGGGGTTACTGTTAATTTTAGGATTTACTGTCAGGTTTGGGGGTTTACTGGTTAATTTAGGGGTTTATTGCAAATTTCAGGATCTACTGTTAATTTGGGGACTACTGTAAACTTCAGGATATACTGTTAATGTGGGGGTTTACTGTAAATTTTAAGATTTACTGTTAATTTTAGGATTCACTGTTACATTTGGGGGTTTACTGTTAATTTTAAGATATACTGTTAATTTTAGGATTCACTGTTACATTTGGGGGTTTACTGTTAATTTTAAGATTTACTGTTAATTTTAAGATTTACTGTTACTTTTAGGATTCACTGTTACATTTGGGGGTTTACTGTTAATTTTAAGATTCACTGTTCCATTTGGGGGTTTGCTGTAAATTCTGGGGGGGTATTTTTGTGTCAAATTCACTCCACAATGAAGAGTCGTCAGAAATGGGAGACAAGGACAGGAGAAGACGGCGGAATCCAAATTTTGAGCCTCTCCCTGATCTTTTTTTTCCGCCCGTTCTCTCTCTCCCCAGCCCGACCTCCATTCCATCGTTCCGGAGCCATTCCCAGGAGATGTTTTCCTACAGACAGAGCTCCAGCTCCCGCTGCCTGGCTCCCTGCGCCGTCTCCTGTCCCCAGCCCTGCGTGGACGCCTGGAGCCAGCCCTGTGTCACCTCCTGCGGGGACTCCAGGGCTGTCATCTACCCCCCGCCCGTGGTCATGACCTTCCCGGGTCCCATCCTCAGCTCCTGCCCCCAGGAGAGCATCGTGGGGTCCTCGGCGCCCTCCGGGAACTTCTTGGGATCTGGGAATTTCCTGGGATCCGGCGGTTCCTGCGGCTCCTACGGGTATGGGAGGTCCTACTCGTCCTACGGATCCTCTGGATACTTCTCTGGGAGCTGCAGACCCTGTTAAATATCCGAGGAATGAGCAGGAAGGAGCCAGGAGCCACCGCGGAGCCTCCTCCAGAAATCCCGGCAATTCCCGGCGCATCCCCAGCGCCCTCGCTTTGATGTAAATTCCTTTTTTCTCACTCTTTTTATTCCTCCCCCGGCGCCTCCTGCAAAAAAAACCCCAAAAAACCCCAAAAAGCAACCTCGGGATCGCCTTTTCCATGATCCCTGGCTGGCTGAAAGTGGGGTGAGGTCCTGTCACCTTTCCCACGCCGTGGAGCTCCAGGAGTCATCCCTGTGGAATGCCCGGCCCTGGAGCCATCCCTCCCTTCGTTTTTCCCCCATCCCCACCGCGATATTTCTCTCCCTCCTTTCTCATTAAACGGCTGCGCATCAAAATCCAGAGTTTTGTGGTTTTTATCCGTAATTTTTGGGGGGTTTTTTTTCCGCCGTTCTGCAGCTTTCGGTGCCTTTCCACACCTGGAATGCGCCCAGGCGCTTTTCGGCGGCGGCACAAAGTCATTCCATGAGGGATAAAAGAGGTTTTGGAGCGCTTCCAGATCCACTCGGATCTTCCCTCAGGGCGGGCGTGGCTGTTCCCTGTTCCCAAAGAAAGTCAGGCACGGGTGACTCGGATTATTCCCGTCTCAACGCCCGCCCCGGGCTGCGATTTAAATCCATCCCCACACGGTGATTTTACGCTTTGTTTTTTTTTCATTGTTTAAAAATAACCCCGGGCGGGGAGGGGTTGGAGCTTTCCTTGGAAAACTTCCCTTGGAAAAAAATCCCGCAGGAATTTTTAGCTGAAAGGCAAAATTTTTGGTGGGGTTCTGTGAGTTCCTTGAACTCTCCCACAAATAAATAAATTAAATTGAATTAAATAAGAGTTGTTGAAGTGTTCCCTGCAGAGCAGCCCGCTCTCCCCCTGGCATTTTCCAGGGAATTTCTGGCTGCCTGGAAGTGTTGGAGTAACCTGGGATAGGGGAGGGAGTCCCTGCCCGTAAATCAAAGATCTTTAAATTCCCTTCCAACCCGAACCATTTTCTGGTTCTGTGAAACCCCAAAGGACAATTCTTTAACCTTTAATTCCTTAATTCTCCTTCGGGTTGGAAGGAAACGAAAGAATCGCAGGAAAAAGACCCCAGAACGGCTCAAAGTTTGGATTTTTCTCCTTTTCCCATCTCTGCTCTGCTCTGGAGCAGCCTCTGTTCCTTTGACCCCCGATTACGGAGCCAGTTTGATACAAAAATCATCATTTTCTGTGTCTGACCGCGACATTTCCCGAAGTTCTCGGGCTGAATTTGAAGGATTCAGGAGAGAAAAATTCCGACAACAGCGACTCGGGCTCCTGATCCATCCAAACATTCCCGGAATTGCCGGGAGCGGGAAGAAAACTCTCAGGATGAGAAAAACTCTCCTCCTGAACCCCAGAGGTCACTGCATCCTTCTCTAACCCCAGGACTGTGCTGTTAATTGTTCTTATTTGCAATCTGCGGCTGAGTCATTAAAGGCGTTGCAAACACAGCCGGATTCCAGCTCGGAGCAAATCCCGATGCCAATTAAACCTCTCGTGTTTGATTTCCATACTTTATTTAATGGGAAAAATATTTATTTGATGGGGTTTTAGGTGCTCCAGGCTGGAAAAATTATATTTAATGGGGTTTAGGTGCTCCAGGCTGGCAAAAATCTTTATTTAGCGGGTTTTTAAGTACTCCAGGATGGCAAAATCTTTATTTAGTGAGTTTTTAGGTGCTCCAGGATGGCAAATTCCCTTCAGGCACAAGGGGATGCGCCCTGCTGGATTCCAGCGTCCTTCCAGGGTCAGATTCCGGTGGGATTTGCAATGGGAGGATTTGCCATTTGTATCATTTTGCAACTGGAGGAGCTGCACTTCAAATTTTTTTTTTTTTAATTTTTAAATTAAATTTTCCATCGGACGCACTGCAGGAAAGCTTCTTTTTTAGCTCGTTCCCTCCCTTTTTTTTTACTTAAAACCCAAATAATTTAATAAGAATGTCGGGAATGTTTGATTTTTGCAGTGTTCAGGGGGCTTTGAGCAACCTGATCTGAGCGAGAGAAAGCTGGAGGGGTTGGACTGGATGACCTTTGGAGATCCTTCCCAATTCAAACCATTCCTTGATTCCATAATTCCTTGTTAAATGGAAAATAATAGAATAATTCTACCAGGCAAATTCCCTGTGTCCTGTCAGTTTTGTCCACAACTCTGGAATTCTGTTATTTTAAATTTTTATATATATATATATATTTTTAACCTTCAAAGGACGGAAAGCTGGTCCTGAGGAGTTTTGTTATGGAAACATTTGGAAAACCCAGTAAACTCGGGCTGTGCTTCCTCCTCGGGGAGCAGCTCGGACTGGGCAAAGGGAAAAAAGGGGAAAAAGGGGGAAAGAAGGGGAATAAAGTGGGGAAAAGTGGGAAAAAGGAAAACCAGGAGTCTGCTGTGTGATGCAACAAAGTTTTAATGAGCGAGAAATGCCCTTTGCAAAGCCAGAGATCACAGAAGGTGGAAAATCCATTCCCGGACAATTTTGGGGAAAATCCATTCCCAGACAATTTTCGGGAAAAGTCCGAAGTCCTGCTCCGAGATGTCCTCAGCCGTCTTCTCCCGGCTGATATCCAGGGATTTTGGTCACTGTGGCTGAAATCCGTGGGGAATGGGCTGTCCCACGCCGCTCCAAAAAATCGGGAATGCGGGAACAGGCAGCGAGAGCAAACAAGGAGGAGGTGCGGAACAAGAAGCAGGAGAAAGATCGGGAATGCGAAGGGGGCCGTGGAAATATCCACCCCTCATCCTCGCAGCCGCGGATTTGGGCATTCCCGGGATTCCCTGGAGGCTCCGGTGCCCTCAGCAGGGCCCGCAGGAGCCGCGGAGGAGGCGGCTGAAGCGGCGGGAGGCGGAGGGCCAGCAGGAGCCCCCGGCCAGCGCTGAGACCCCGTATCCAGAGCGAGCTCCGTATCCCGGGAGAATTCCGGAACCGTAGAGACTCCCAGAACCCAGGGATCCCCCAAAGGCCGGCACTCCGGTGGATCCCACCACGGCCTGCTGCGGGAAGGAGCTGAGGATGGGCCCGGGGAAGGTGACCACCACCGGGGGAGGCTGGATGAGGGCGGTGGAGTCCGGACACTGCCGGACACAGGGCTCGTTGCAGCTGTTGGCCACGGGCTGCGGGCAGGCGATGCCGCCGGTGGTGGGGCAGAGGTCGTAGCAGGACATTTCGTGGGATGGAGGAGGTTCCTGGAATGCAGAGAAGGAGCTGATGAAAAGGGGGGATCTGCGGGAGGGGCAGGGGGAGGTTTTGGGGGAGTTGGGAATGGGGGGAAACATCCCCGGGGGGGAAAGTTGGGATGGGAGAGGAGAAGGTTTGGTGTTGGGAGAGGTGGGATGGGGTCAGTGGGATGGGATGGGATGGGAGGGGATCAATGGGATGGGATCAATGGGATGGGATCAGTGGGATTAATGTGATCAATGGGATCAATGGGATCAATGGGAGGGGATCAATGGGATCTATGGGATCAATGGAATCAATGGGATCAATGGGATCAATGGGATGGGATCAATGGGATGGGATCAGTGGGATGGGATCAATGGGATCAATGGGATCAATGGGATCAATGGGATCAATGAGATCAATGGGATCAATGGGATCACTGGGATGGGATCAATGGGATCAATGGGATGGGATCAATGGGATCAATGGGATGAGATCAGTGTGATGGGATCAATGGGATCAATGGGATCAATGGGATGGGATCAATGGGATCAATGGGATCAACGGGATCAATGGGATCAATGGGATAGGATAGAAATGAGATAGGAAAGAAATGGGATGGGGTGGGATAGACATGGGGTAAAGCGGGATGAAACAGGATGGAGATGGAATTAGGACAGAATGGGGTAGGATGGAGATGGAATAGGATGGAAGGAACACAATTCCTTCATCACATAAAAATACTGATTTAAAACAGTTTTCCAGCTGAGCATAAAAGCCTTCAGTTTGATATTTTTTCACAGTAAAAAGTAGAAATATTATTTTATTCACTGGATCAGAGCATGAGTCTGCTTTCCTCCCTTTTGGCTGTGGTGAAAATAACCAAATAATTAAATATTTTTATATTCATATCTACAAAAACGACTAGAATTAAACTCTTTCTTCAGCTGGATCATTTCACAGCTCAGGACATGGACAAATTTCCCTGATTCAGTCATGGACCGAAATGCAGGAAAATTCAGCGTTTTAAAGCTTGTGCCATCCTGCATTTTCATTCTGCTGTCTGTACAAGAACGGCCAAATACGAATAACAGGGGAAAAATAGTTCCTAAATAAAAAAATGCCTCAAACCCTGGGTTTGGCTCCTAAAGCCTTGCAGTAAAATACTTGCCAGGATATTACAAAAAAAATAAATAAATAAATAAAAATTTAAAGACTAAAAAAAAGAAGAAAGGAAAAATAAAGTCCTGAAAATTAATGTAATATCTGCAACTGGAATAAAAAAAAAAAAAATAAAAAGAGCAAAGGAATTCTGGAGCTGGGAGAGGAATGAAAAGGCATCAGACTTACCTGATGGAGAGGAGAAGAGCAGGAGAATGATGGAAAAGCTCCGCAGAGCTGCTGCTTTTATACAAATCCTGGGATGCCCCGGGGCTGAACCAGGCGAGTCCCCACCTCCGACGAGCCCGAATCACTCCCCAGAGTGACGAAACTCTCCTGGCTTTGCAAAACCACCCTAAAAAAAATCTCTGCCCAGCACGCTCGGCACATTCCAGCTCCCGGCTCCCTTTCATCTCGGAGCCTGACGGGGCAGCTCCATCCCACCCAGCGGGAATTAAATCCCATTTGCTGAGCATTTCCTTCATTAGCTTCCCCTAATGATTCTAATCGCAGGCCCAACCTGCTGCCGTGGACAGATTTGGGTTTAAGGGCTCCGGCTCTCGTCACTGCTCCCGAATTTTGCAATGGAATGCTCGGAGAGGTGGAAGGATTTTCCTCAATGCGGAAAACATCTTATTTTAGCACATAAAATGGGGCTTAAATCAAAGTTTTTCTCCTGGAGGGATGTCACAGATGAACATCACTCAAAAGCCCTCATTTGCTGTTGGATGGGTTATTAAATGAACACATTTCTACCAAAGTTACAGTGAAATTGGGAGGTTCTTTCCCCCAAACTTCGGGGTGTCCCCAGGGGATTACAGGAATAATTCCCCTCCAAATATTTTTGGGGTGTGTTTTTAAGCACTTCCCAAACACTCCTTAATAAGTTTACGCATGAAATGCGGTGTGATTGTTGCAATATAAATATGTGGTTGTGTTTTACAGCCCAGCATTTTGTAACGTAATTAAAATTAGCCTTAAAATAAATATCAAAAATAAAACATAAAAAAAAAAAAATTGTCCAAGTGAATTCTTTCTGTTCCCTTCATGGCTTCTCATCTTGGGATTTCAGTGGATTTGAAATTAATTTATTTTTTTATTTATTTGGGTGAGTTTCTCCTTCAGCATTGATGTTTTAATTCACATTTTCTCTGTTTGTAGCCTGAACATCTGGGAGACAAAACACTGATATGGATGGCTTAAAAAATATCTGTAATTTCTTTTGAAAAGTTCTGGATGGTTTTATCCAAATCTGAGTCCTGACTGCACGCAAAATTTGTTGATTTCACAAGGATGGCACGGAGGTTTTTATCAATTATTTTTTTATCTGCCACGGGGTGAAGAGGAAAGGGAAAAAAAATCTTGCACCTTCAAGCAGATGAAAATGATGATTAACACCTGAGCCAGCATCATTATGTCAGCAAATGAAGCAGCAGAATCTGCGCCGTCACCCCGAATGCATTTCATGGAACGTTACCAGGCGTGAACCTCGGCCAATTAAAGTGCTGAGATGAAAGAAATCTTCGGGTTGTAATTTCGTGCTTCGCGCAGCGTCAGAATCTGAATCGACTCATAAACAGAAATATTGAGCAAAACTCTTTCGTCACCGCGGGGCGACCCGGGTGTGATAAACGCGTTGGTTGCGAGCCTCGGGTTCTCCGGAGAACGGGTCAAAAGTCCCTCCTCGAAACTGCCCGGAGTTCCACGGAATCCCGGAATTATTTAAGTTGGAAAAGAGCTCCAAGATCACCCCGTCCAACACAAGACCAATCCCCACCTTCTCACTCAGACCAAGGTCCCGGAATTCCTCGGACACCTCCAGGGATGGCCACTCCCTGAGCCCCTTCCAAGGCCTGGCCAACCTTTCCAGGAGGGATTTTCCCAAATTTCCCATCCTGAACCTCCCCTGGCACAGCTCGAGCCCGTTCCCTCTTGTCCTGTCCCTGTTCCCTGCGCTCAGATCCCAAATCCCCGCTGGAAAATCCCAAAATTCCCCCTGGATCCCCCATTTCTCCAGGCTGAGCCCCCCAACCTCCCTCAGGATCCTCCATTCCCTTTCCCAGCCCTGGAGATTCTCCAGCTCCTCAATGCCATCAGGGCTCCCCAAGCTGGACACCCAATTTTCCCATTTCCACGAGATTTCCAAGCTTTTCCCCCCATCCCAGGGAAGGTTCTGCTGGGTGACACCTGATGAACAACTCAAGGCTTGCCCTGTCCCGAGGGTGGTGGCTCGGCCACCATCCGGTGTCATCACACGGATCCCTTGTCCCTTCCCTCCGGAAGCACCGCGGGATCTCCCTTAGAGCCCGGCTTAAACCCAGATTAAAGGTTCCTTTTGTAACCCGAGCTTTTCTTACCCTTCTCTTCTCCACCACAGATTTTTCTGACTGGTTTTCAGGTCCTGCCAGGAGGTAGACAGATTTTCTGACTGGTTTTCAGGTCCTGCCAGGAGGTAGACAGATTTTCTGACTGGTTTTCAGGTCCTGACAGGAGATAGACAGACTTTCTGACTGGTTTTCAGGTCCTGCCAGGAGGTAGACAGATTTTCTGACTGGTTTTCAGGTCCTGCTAGGAGATAGACAGATTTTCTGACTACTTTTCAGGTCCTGCTAGGAGGTAGACAGATTTTCTGACTACTTTTCAGGTCCTGACAGGAGGTAGACAGATTTTCTGACTGGTTTTCAGGTCCTGACAGGAGATAGACAGATTTTCTGACTGGTTTTCAGGTCCTGCCAGGAGGTAGACAGATTTTCTGACTGGTTTTCAGGTCCTGCCAGGAGCTAGACAGATTTTTCTGACTGGTTTTCAGGTCCTGCTAGGAGATAGACAGATTTTCTGACTACTTTTCAGGTCCTGACAGGAGATAGACAGACTTTCTGACTGGTTTTCAGGTCCTGCTAGGAGATAGACAGATTTTCTGACTACTTTTCAGGTCCTGCCAGGAGGTAGACAGATTTTCTGACTGGTTTTCAGGTCCTGGCAGGAGATAGAACATCCCCTCCACCTGTCATTTGGATACCACAGGGGAAACTCTGGGTTCAGCTGGGAGTCATTCCATTTTTCCGGAGACAATTAAATAAAAAACAGATTTTTCACTGCTTTTTTTTTTATTTTTTAGGTAATCAACGCTGGGCACGGCAGCAGCTTTTGCCATTTTTTAAAAAAAATTCACATTTTTTCCCTCTGTTTCTGGTCGGAAGATCCCTAAACGTGGCAATGTTCAACAAATACTTTTTGCTGCAGGAAAATGCGCGCCCCGAGATCTTTTGGCAGCTGACCCAGTTGAGGGAAAGTCCCTGTGAGATAAGGATCTGCCTGAATCAGGAGGTGGCTTTGTGCTTTGCTGATGACATAAGGAGATAATGACATTTATGGTGCAGCGCTTTTCTTGGGTTTTAGGCTACTTATAAAATATGGACACAAATTCTCTTTCTGTTTAACATATCAATAAATTAAACAGAAGCAAAGGAGTCCCAAATGCTGGGGATACACAGTGAAAGGCTGAAGGAGCTGGGATTTTTACGCCTGGAGAAGATTTGGTGGCCTAATTGTGGCCTTCCAGGACCTAAAGGGGGCCACAGCAAACATGGGGAGAGACTTTCTAGAAGGGTCTGGAGTGACAGGACGAGGGGGAATGGATTCAAATTGCCAGAAGGGAGGTTTGGCTGGGATTTTGGGGAGGAATTCTTCCCTGTGAGGGTGGTGAGACCCTGGCAGAGGTGATTCCACGGCTGCCCCATCCCCAGGATTGCCCAAGTCCAGGCTGAAGCCACCTGGGAGAGCAGAAAATGTCCCTTGATCACCTTCAAGGTTCTTCCAACCCAATTCTACCATTCCATGACCACTCCTGAGGTCCTTCTTGTGGATTTAAAGAAGTTCTCTCCGCACACAGAGCTCAGCACGTGGAGGAAACTTCTTCTCATCTCTGGCCACCGCGCTGTGACCAGCAATAATTCAGTAAATGTAAATTTACTGAAGTTGTAGATTCGTGGGTGAAAAAGCCCCATGGAAGGCTCTGAGAGGAGATTTCCCCCCTCTGGGCAGGGTTTGCTCAATCTTTTTGCAGCCTCATGCAGAGCAGGGAGCTTTACCCAGCGAGGTTGGCAAGCTCAGGGTGGGTGAGGACACAAAAGCCCAACACGAGGATTTTCAGTGATGCAACAGAGTTTTAATGAGGACAAAAAGAACACAAACAACACGGCAACAGCAGGGCTGTAAACGCAGGCAGAGCTTGAAAGACACCTCAGTCTGTCACTGCGTTCAGCCACGGGGGTGATAGAGAAGAAGATAACGAGGAATTAAAACCCACAGAGGTAATCGGGAAATCATTTAAAGGGAGGAAAAATCTGCATTTTGCTTTGCCCTTCTGCATCATCCGGGGGGTTTTCCCTAGGGTTTAGCAGGAGCCCCAGAAGCCGCGGCCGTAGCGGCCGGAGCCAAAGGCTCTGCCAGAGCCATACAGACCCCGGTACCCCCCATAACCCCACAGACCCCCATAGCCAAGGGATCCATAGCCCCCATATCCACAGAGACCCCCATATCCCCCAAATCCATAACCCCCATAGCCCAGGGATCCATAACCCCCATAGCCCCCATATCCATAACCCCCATAGCCCAGGGAGCCGTAGCCCCCATAGCCCAGGGAAGCCCCAGAGGCTCCAAGGAACGGCGCTCCAGCAGATCCCACCACGGAATCCTGCGGGAAGGAGCTGAGGATGGGCCCGGGGAAGGTGACCACCACGGCGGGAGGCTGGATCACGGCGGTGGAGTCGGGGCACTGGCGCACGCAGGGCTCGTTCCCGCTGTCAGCCAGGGGCTGGGGCCGGAAGACGCCGCAGGCAGAGGAGGGGTACAGGTCGTAGCAGGACATTTTGCAGGGATTGGAGGTCAGCACAGGCTGGAAAAGAAGACAAGGACTTCAAAACTCAGCAATTTCCATTAAAATAACCAGCAGAGTGTTCTGAGTGTTCCTCGCTTTGCAATCTCAGTGCTGGTTTTACCATTTCAAACTCCAGCACCAAATAAAAATAAAACCATCACGACACAATCCAATTATTAA